>NW_019384364.1:884494-902777 GCF_000671375.1 Centruroides sculpturatus | reverse complement strand
ATTAGAGAGGTTGAGGCGCACGTTTTAAACGTGTAAACGTGTACGTGTGACATTCGACGCCGCTTTCCCGTAAGCCTAAAAGTTTGACAATGGTGTTTGGATAGTCGGTGGAATCACGCTCGACATTTCAAACACCATCGTCAAACTTTTATGCTTACGGGAAAGCGGCGCCGAACGTCACACGTACACGTTTACACGTTTAAAACGTGCGCCTCAACCTCTCTAATTTGTCATGAAAATAATGAAACTGACATAAAAAGAATTTTATTACATTTTAACAGGCAAATAAGATGGTTGGGATAGTAAATTATACTTTAATTCTACAACTGTACTTATATAGACACTTGCATAATCCTGATAAAAAATGATTGTTTACTTTGATAAAAGCAGTGTTTTTTTGCAAATTTTTTTAGTTGATTCAAAAGGTTTCTCCCATTATCACTTGGCCCTTTGGAAGATAATCAATTAACAATATCTCATTTAACATCCTAAAAAATCAAAGTCATTACCAGCGGGGACAGATCTAGGTTTTTTGGGGCTTAGGGCTTATTGAAGTCCAATGGGACCCCAGTTTTTGTTAATACAAATAATACTATAAATTATCATTATTATTATATTATTAATATTAATGATTTTTTACTAAATGATAAGTGCTCATTATTAATGAAAAAGTATTAAAAATTTATAATTCATTTTTTGTGGACCCTTGACACTTGGGGCCCAGGGCTTAAGCCCTGTTAGTCCCTATGTAGATCTGCCCATGGTCATTACCTACCACACACAAAAAACTGACTGCCATTTTATAGCTGGAAAATCACCATGTTTCCATTGTTTCAACTTCTGGTTTTTTTTTCTTTCTTTCTTCAGTATATGTATGTATGCATGTTTGTATGTATTGGGTTGTTCAGAAAGTAATTTCGTTTTCTTCCATGGAAAAAAACACAATATTTTTATAATAAATAAATATTTTATTGAATTATATATCGACCATTTTGGTCAAATACCTGTTGTCATCATTTCTGGTAGTAGCATGATTTCACATTCATAAAAGTTTTGATCGTTGCTTACAAAAAAACTGATCCAAGTGATTTTTGACATTGTCATTTCAAGTAAACATCTTACAGTAAAAAAAAATTTATATAGACCAGAACAAGTAATAACCTGAGTGTGCTCGATCTGGCAAATATGGTTGGTGTGATAGCACATCCCATCTATGTTATAACAGTTTCTGACGAGTTACCAAACTTATGTGAAATTTGACATTATCGTGGTAAAACACTACACCTGTTTTGTTAATCAATTCTGGCTGCCTTTTCTGTTTGATGATGATATTCAATTTATTTACTCGATGGCAGTACACTTTCGAATAAATTGTTAAATTGTCTGGTAAAAGCTCCAAAAAAAAATTTCCTTAAAATCCCACCAAAGAGAGCATATCTCTTTAAGAACATGTAGAACCCATATATCAAGCTTTGAAACAAAACCAATTTGTTTCAAGTAATCATAAACAATTTAATTTGACAAATTTAATCTCTTAGTGATTTCAAGTGTTGTTATTTGGCAGTTTGCTTCAATTGGTACCTTTATTTTGTTTGCATTGGCTTCAACTGGCCATCCAGAATGTGGTGTATCTTCAATATTGAAATTGCCAGAACAAAATTTTGTAAACCAGTTTTGGCACTGTCGTTCTGTCAATACATCTTCTCCATACACGTCACACAATTTTTTTCTCGTTTGAACAGCATTCTTACCTTTTCGGTAATAAAAGAGCAAAATATGCCGAAAATGCTGCTTTCGATCTTCCATATTTGATGGGACACAAAAAATAAACAATTGCACGAAATCTAACAAAATTTTTTTACAAATAAGCCTTAAAATGCTAGCTGACAAAATATATAATGATAATACAGTTCAGAATGAAAATGGTGGGAAAAATACAACTAATCCATCTAGTGGTAAAAAACGAAATTACTTTCCAAACAACCCAATATATATATTGATGGACCAAGTTTAATCAATGGTTCACAAATTGACAAAATCAGCTATATGCTTTTTAAAATACTCCAGTCTTGAGAAATTAGCATTTGGGTGTTTTTTGATCAATTGTTAGGAAGTGCAGTATCTTGTAGGCCTATTCATCTGAGATGTCCACAGCATTACCAATTTTTGACATTTTCAATTAGCAATACAGTAGAGCATTGTTTATCCGAAAGTCGGTTATCCGAAAGAATTCCAGTCAGCAAATTTAAATTTTCGCTAGTGCTGTGGCACTGCAATCTGTGGCTATATCTTGGGCTACTCCAATATTTTTTTTTTCTTGATGTGTGTTTTTTAGCTGGCAGCTCTGGCACTTTTGTGTGGTGTTTTTCTGAGGACTATGTGTCATGCTGAATCAAACATTTTTGATACTAGATTAACTTCTAAAGTANCAAATGTATTCTGACAGTGAATGAGTTAATTATGCTTTCTATTTGCAAAATTCCTCAACCTTAACACAAAATAAGAAAAAAAAGTGAATTTTTAAGAAATTTGCGGGATTTCCCGGGATAAGAAAAACTTCCCGGGATATTTCCCGGGTTAAAAAAACAACCGGGATCCCGGAATCCCGTTTGTAAAACCCTACTCGGGATGGAGGTGGATTGGGAGAAAGAAGTGCACTTTACAACTTGATTATAAAAAACAATACCCATTTATTGATTACATAAACTATTTACACATATAAACTTTCAGCATGAAAGAGAGAGAGAGAAAGTTTACAAATGTTTGCACATGATATTTATCTGAAGATTGTTCTCTTAATTTCAGCCTTTTTTTTCTGAGCAGGAGACACTATTATTCCTTAGGGTGTACTTGGGGTCCTTCAGGTCATCAGCTATTGGCAGTTAAGCTTCTGATCGATAGCTATTGATGGAGTATCGGCAGCAAAGTTTATCCGAGTGCACACACGACTAACCTTCAAAAACAGTCAAACTATCTGTGTCATCATTGGACCCGTTCTTTTATTTTGGGGGTCCTCCCCTCACTGCTCTTGCCCCTCTTTGGTAATATTTTGTTCTATGGTCCACAGCTGTTTTGCTTTAATCAATCACGATTTAGTTAACATAGTCTTTTTGTCACTTGACTGCAATCTGCCATTTTAAAGCAAAGCACACGTATTTAGTATTGTGTACCAGCATTAGTTGAATTTTTTTCTTTTAAAATGTTGTCAAAAGTGAAACACAGCCGGTGAACTACAATTTGTCAGTTTGAGATGTTAGTTAAAACACTTTGGCTCTAGCTGGGGCTGGATTTAGGCATTTCAAGACCCTAAGCTGAACTCTGTGGGCCTCACACAGAGTTCAACTTAAGGCCCCAGTAGTATGTATTACAGGAACCAAATGTTGAAAGTGCACAAGAATTATTAAACTCTATGATAAACAGGAATAAATTTTGTAAACAATCAAATGATCATCATATAAGTGATGAAACATCTATATTTAGAACAATGTCCATCTGCTGATCAGACTGCATACTTAGAACACCCTCCAACTGATTTGAATACCCCATTAAGAAATGTTTACAGTAAGTGGATATATTATTTTGCAATATTAAGTATTTAAAAGATAAAATTTTTTAAATTATAGTTTTTGTGACTATAAAAAAAAATGAAAAATCTGTTGGAAAATGCATGGCAGAAAGCCTTAACAGATCCGAAAATCAAAAGTTACAAATTTTGAAAAACAGAGCAGGTGATGAATGAAATTACAAGGAATATTGAAAAAGGCCTGCCCTATAGCATCAATTCATGCCAATAATAAGATCATTTATGGTAGTTTGGATATCTGTGGGTAGTCATGGAGCAGACATGTTCTTAGTTCAAAGATTCCAGGGAGGTCATGGAGTGAAGTTAAACATGTCCATACATGCTCAATGAGTTACAAGTTGGATGATCTTGCTGGCCATTCCATATTAAGCAATGTTTCTGAGTCTAAGTAATGGTCAACAATGTGAACTATGTGAACTCATGTTATTGTTCATTAGAATAGCATGAGAGCCCATGGCCAGAAGAAATGGACAAATATTATGTACAAGGTCATCTCTATACACCACTGCAGTCGCACTGCCACAAGGAAAGATATGGAAATCAATGTTGCTGCCAACTGCAATCACTGCCCAAACCATTAAACCTCCACCTCTTTATACATGCATTTTGTGGATGTTATTAGCACAATAGCAAGTTCCAGGTATTCTCTAGAGCAATAACCATCAGGAATCAGTCTGCAGACAAAACCTTGACTCATCCAGACTACAGTACCCTATTGTTGTGAAGACCTATTCAGATGAGCTTGAGCCTACTTTAACTCAACCTATCTATGCAAGAAGGACACAGTGGAACACAAACTGGTGGTCTTGCATACAACTGGCCAGCAGGTAGCCATCTGGAAACAGTTTGCTGAGATACCACTCTTTACCAGACATAAAATACTAGCACACACAAACTGGAACAATATACTAAACAAACAATTTGACACCTAAACACTAATTCCAGCAATAAAATGAACTAATAAACTTTAATGCTCAAACGTTTTTGTCTGTCTTTCAGAGGCCCTCATCAGGAATGTAAGAAACACAAAAAAAAACAGTTCTCAAAGTTCACTCCAATTTTAACACCAGAGTAAAATCCTGACTTCCCTAAACATGTTACTGGCGTGTAACGCATATAAGATTTATACAGTGGGTGACAAATGTTTTCGAACTATCTCGCAGTTCTTCCTCGGGTCAACTAGCTTAGGAATGCTTCCAAACGGAGCATGTGGATTTATAAAGCCAGCCAAGTAGCCACATGTGTCAACCGGAAGGAGGAGCTAAATCTGTTGCTGTCCTGGCAGTCCCTTTTAGATGTCAACCCTTGGCTATCTCTACCAGCTCATGACCACGCATGTCAAGCAAGACTGACTTCGTCAAAATGACATTCGAACCCGTCGAATTCCACACGCTCCATTCAGAAGCATTCCTAAGCTAGTTGACCTAAGGAAGAATTGCAAGATAGTTCGAAAACGTTTGTCACCCGCTGTATATATCTTATACACTTTACATGCCAGCAACAGGTTTAGGGAAGTCAGAACAAAAAACAGTTCTATCTTTTGAAAATTTCTAACCATCGAATATAGCTGTGTTCCAATTTTTCAATATTGTAACACAGCTATATTCAACACTGGCATTAAAATGATTTCAGATCCTCATTTTTCAAAATTTGACTATCTCAAGTTTTCTTCTTGAGTTTGTAAAGTGGAAATACAGGCTCTGCACTAAAAAAGTCATTTTTATATCTTCTATGTTTCCTTATTAAAAATGTTCATTCACAAAATTTTTTCTGAAAATGAACATTTTTTCGACATGAGTATGCTTGTCATACGTGGTGTAACAGAAAAGTAATGAGACAATTTTTTTGCAACAATTTTATTTTATTTTTATACATTAACGTTATCTCCTTGAGCAGCTATACATCAGCAGAGGCATTGTTGCCAGTCTTCGTAGCAGTGTTGGAAGGCTTCAACTAAAAATGCATGCAGCTCCGTAGTTATGCTCCTTTGTACGTTATCAACAGTACCAAGATGACATTCTCTTTCAAATGGGTTTTGATCTTGGAAAACAAAAAAAAGTCAGTCGGATTGAAATCAGGGTAATAGGTGGCCTGGTGAATCACAGGAATCTCTCTTTCTGTCAAAAATTGGTTGATGGAAATAGCCTTTGTGATAGGGGCATTGTCATGGTGGAGCATCCAAGAGTCTGCAATGTCCCGTCTGATGCAAAGCATCCTTTTTCTGAGCCTTTAAGGACTTCTTTATAAAAAAAAACTTGGTTGACAGTTTTTTCTGGAGGCAAAAACTTTTTGTGAACAATCCTGATACTATAAATAAAGAATCTTCAAATACCAGATTAAAATACAAAATATAATCCTTCATCAAACCCTTTAACTGGTATTAAACAAGAGTAAAATACATTAATGCTACCAGATTCGTCGTACAACAAAACAACGTTATCGACAAACTACACAACAAGGTTAAATGCTTATCTAACTCTAAACTGGCCGCAGCTCTTGGAATGCGGGATATAGTTATGGATGCCCCAGATATGCCCAAGCTTTTTGCTTTTGCTAAGACACATAAACAAGGCCACAAATTGAGACCTGTAGTTGATAAGGCCACAGCACCCATGCGCAAATTAGGAGCATTCTTGCATGATTTCATCTCTCCAAAGTTACAAGATTACCGATACTCCATCTCCAATCCGGCGGAGTTAATAGTATTCCTGAAAAACACCAAAAAGCTTGCATACATCTCGGTCATGGATTTCCGTTCTTTATATCCATCAATTGAATTACCACCATGTTTTTGCGCACTCCGAGATTTTCTATTACAAAACGTTTATGCTCAGGAATTACACCAGCAGATTCTTGAAGTAGCACATTTGATTTGCTACAACTCAATTTTTCAATTTGGAGGAAACATGTATGCGCAGGGCAGAGGCGTACCTATGGGAAGTGCCGTCTCAGGCGACCTGTGTGAACTGGCAATCAGACAGCTGGAAAATAAAATAATTCCAAGATTCAGCCACGACATCATATTGTACAAGTGATACATAGATGACATCATTATTTTATGGAGGCACGAACCTAACATTACCCTCTTTGTGAATAAGATGAACGACAATCCGTATGACCTTACCATAGAACTTGAGCAACATAGTGAATCCGAGGTACATTTTCTTGACTTGAACATTGCATTTGGAGGAGACACCATATACACATCTGTCTACTGCAAATCTTGTCACCTCCCAACGTATATCCCAGCGAACTCCTGTGATCCGTTCTGATATAAAATGGCAGCATTTAGAGAACTAGTTAAGAGGGCCTACACCCATTGCTCAACACAGGATACTTTAGTTCAAGAATTGAACTATTTGCATAACATCGCTAGTCAACATGGATTCAACACCATGGTCCATAAATTAGCACAACAATTCACAAACGGCCTCCCACCTACTCCTCCACAGAACAGTGTAGAACAAGACCACCGACTTGTTCCAGTCACATGCAACCCGTTCCTAACATCCCTGTATCAAAAAATAGCTAAAAAACAAGGAGTACACTTAGCATACAGAAGATGCCCGTCTATGTTTAAGCTTCTATGCAATGAAAAAGATAAACCTAACGAGTATAAGCTACCAGGGGTATATGCTGTCCCACTGACGGACCATAGATTTGAGAGGGAACTGGTCTACATTGGCGCTACTAAACGGGCTATTGGTGTCAGATGGACTGAACACCGACGGGACATCCTCCACAAAAGGGTTCTACATCATTATCCATATATGCGTCAGACCCGGAGATTTTGGCAAACTTCAACAACGCCAAACTCCTCATTACCACACCGTTTACAGACCACCTCAAATGGTTGAAACAAATGGAAATTTGCAAAGCTTACAACACTTCTGCACCTATTAACTCAAGGGATGACATTACTCTGTCCCTAGCATGGCAGGCCCTACTCCAGAAAGAGGATTCACATTAATAAANTTTGTTTGTACAAAATAAAGAAATAATTTTTAACGATACAATAGCCATGATTATTATTTTAAAAAGTTAACATTAAGCTTAACATCGACGAAAATTCAACGCGAAGCGACACGCAATGGAGAAAAATTTCAGGATGGGATAGGTTAATGTATTTTTTCGTACATAATCAGTTAGCCGAAAAATAAGTTATCCGAACAACCCCAGTCCCCAATTGATTCAGATAAACGACGCTCTACTGTACTGCTTTTTTCATTTAACAATCTAAATTTATATGATTAATAATCTAGTAATTTTAGTTGCTTGATTCAGTATCAAATTCAATTTTTTAAACAAAATTTCTTTTTACCTTTCTCCATCTGAAGACAAAATACTAGCAGATAAAACAGATATGTTAGATTGTTTCCTTTTTTTTAATGAACTTGGATTAAAGAACAATTTACTTGTAGAAGCGGGTATCTCGGAAACAGGGAATTTTGGTAATTTCAAGCCAGAATATTTCATTCTTTTCTTACAGTTTAAACATAAACAAACCTGAAAAATATTTATGAATAATTTAATTAGGTTGTCGACTCATTAATACAAAGTAGATATAAACAATTGATTAAAGTAGCCCTACATTAAATAGTAGATGAAAGTTGACAAACATTTAACAATTTTAACTTCTAAATTTGTTTGATTCATAAGAAAAGAACTTGAGTTGACAGAAATACTGAAAACAGTCATCTAATATTTAACATAAGGCTCTTTTAATCACATAATTGTTTTAAATTAACACAATTTAATTTTTATTGTAATTAAAATTATGTTATTCATTTGTTAAATTATTGTAATATTAATAAATATATCAAAAAATATATTCATAACATCCAGAATATTTTATGCCATATGACTGATCTAGTGGCTTTCCACACAGTAAATGCAAAATTGCATTTCTTCTCATCCTTTTGTCTCAATTCATCCCTTCTGATTTATTCTTCATTATTCCCGACTTTTGCCGAATGTAGCAATGCTTTTAAAGTGATGTAGTTTTTATTATTACAGAAATTGCTTTTAGCCCTAAGTATAAATTAATTAAAATATCTATAACCGTAAGGCAGATAATAGTAATATCATATGTTGTCACCACTTGTGCTCCAGATGTGCAAGGTAACACACCTCCTTTGTAACCGCTCCCTGCATCTTGTAGAAATATCTGAACCTGCAACTCTGTTGTCCTACTGTTTTTGGTATGTATATAATTTAAACTGACTGCATAACATTAGTTCATAACTGTTAACCAATAATTCAGCTATCTCATAACTATTTTTGTATCAGCACCCTGTTTGTCACATTACCATGCAAAGTTAGGAAGAAATATTACTCCCGTCTACATTGATAATGCTTACTGCTCATACAGTCATGGCGACGTTTTCATCTTTATATTGTATAGCTTTAGGCATAGTTTTAAGTTTAATTTTAAATTTATTATTTTTTTCACCTTGTATAATTTTTAAGTATACTAAGACCTCTCATTAATACCGACTGATGAGGGACTATTTTTCTATTGGAAAATAGTCTGAAATGCATTTTGGATTTTTACGGTTTTTATACTTATTGTATACCCCTTTTTGTTTTATTAAATGTTTTTACTTTGATTCTTGAGTGTTTGTGCCCATTATCATTGGTGTGCCCTTACTATTAACTGCCTCACAGTTATAGATATTTTAATTAATTTGATGAAGTTTTATCATAAAGCCCAGTTAACTCATTTTGTAGCAATTTTTTCACATCTTTCCTTGTTATGTTCCTTTTTAAAAGATAACAAGATGGATTCTTGCCAATTTTACCAAAAAATGGATTAGATTTCATAGTATGAATGTCTTAAAATTTGACATTTTTTACTACTACAAGATAGTTTCACTACTGATCTAATCACAACTTGGCTTGGAGTCTCACCATAGGAATGCTTTTTTTTTATACTTCATTATACTTGATTATCTCAGTTCCTATAATAAACATCATTTTATATATACACAATAACCCAAACTAAAGCATAAAACCAATTAATTGAAGTAAAGAATAAACATTTTTTTTGTGGTCCTAAGCCACCATCTTCAGTTTATTCAGTCATTCAAATGTACAACAATATGTATTTGAATAATATAGAATATTTTAATTTCAAACTGTAGAACATTAACATTACATGCTATTTTAATTAATTGGTTTTATGCTGGAGTTTGGGTGTATTGTGTATGATGTTTATTGAAATCTCCAGTCCAGTTCCATTAGTAGTAGTTGAATATCATTTTTGTTCCTTAACTATTTTACTATAGGTAACAAGTTTTCTATTGACACAAAATGTACTGTAGTGAATTATTTTTAATTAAAATTTTTTATCTATAAATATCCATGTTATTCTTACATTGAAATGTGAAAGTTGTCATCAGTTTTATATGAACTGTCTTTATAAATAGCTTCTGCAGTCAATATCTTACAAGAAGAGTACGTGAATATATTTGCATGGACATTCCAAGTACTTGTTGCAAGATGTGGGAACACTTGAAAAGTTTGAAAATGAGCTTTTTTTGGAAATATCTCAAAGATATTACAATAAATTTATCTGCTTAGATTCTATTCATTGAACAGAAGAAACTGCAGGAAAAATTACATACAAAAAGTATATTCAATATCCAATTCATTATTTTACACAATTACTATGAATAGAACATGTCTTAATGTGTATTAAAATTTCATAAATTTTTAAATATGTTAATAATAAAAAGCTTATTGGATTTTTTTTTATTATTAATTAAAGCCCAGTGGATTTAATTAATTGAAAATGACAGGATACTCAGAAATTGAAAGGACACTATACACTGTATGTTGGGAAAACATTTTGGTAATATTGGTGATATTTTTATATCAGAAACATGATTTTTAACCCACAACTTGTATTTTCATTAATGAAAAGATCAGTCTGTTCATTTTTGGCATTAAACAGTACGAGAGCCAGAATGAAGTTGGAGCATCTAGTATTTGCAATTGTATTATCAAGTTTTTTTTGGTGCTTTTTGCAGTTATTTATAATTCTCTCTGATAGTTCTTGTAAACACTGTCATTAGAGGCTTTTCTCATTACTTCTCATAACTTCTATAACTCAGTAACTCCATAGATTGTGCTTGTAGTTCAGCTCTGGAACACAATCTATGAAGATGTGTTCTTGCCATCCCTGTCATCAAGTGAAACTGTTCTGTAGTATTTATCTATTATTGCAGAGTAAACACACCAACAGCACAAGCTAAAGAGAACCAGACTGACATTTGGGCATCTAGTTATCACAACTGTTCTATTAATTTAAGATTTCTTTTGTGCTTTTACAGATGGTCAAATTAGACCATCTGTAAAAGCACAAAAGAAATCTTAAATTAATAGAACAGTTGTGATTTCTATTTTGAATGTTTTGCATTAAATTGTGTTGTACTCTGCTATTGTAAGATGGTCCGACTCTCGTCTTATCACAATATAGTTTTTAACAATATGGATTATTGATAATAATTTGAATAATAGATTGAATCTGGAATATTCTTACAAAACATGCAGTCAATTAAGAATAAATCATTCACTGTCTGGAATTATTGCCTAGATATCATATAGATAGGCTGCTTCCTCCTCCTAGGATGTCATTCTCATGTGGAATTCAACTGATGTAAGCAGGTATGTAGACTACAGTGTTCCATCAATTGGACCTTTTCTGGATGATTCCAAATTTCTCTTTAGTCAAAGAAATAAATCTAATCTATAAATTATTTAATCATGCTACTCATAATTGTGTCCTGGACAAAAAAGTTAATTTAAATTCTAATCATTGGTTCTCTTTGAGTTAAATATTCTTAGGAAATTATATGATGAAAATGGAAACCTGGAAAACCTAGATAACTCTATTTACATAGAACAATTGAAAATATTCTATTCACAATGCCAAATTTAATTTAATGATTATTTTATTATTTCTATAGTTAATAAATTTCCATACAATACTAAAAAGTTCTGCAGTTTGATTGCAATTAAAATTAAAATTTTTGCTTTTGATATTCAAATTATAATTCTACTTTAAGATATTTCAGCAATATAATGCTTTTAAATATAAATTATATTGTATAAATCACAGGTAAATAAATGCATTTATTCAAAAACATTAAAATAAAATAAAAACTTACGATTTTATTTGATTGAGATTTGAACCGAGCCAATTTTTTCTTATCTTTCATACTCAAATTCCAAGAGCGACTTTGTTCTTTCTTATGTAACCGTAGAATTTGCTTGGAAACAATAGGTCGTGGATAAATACGAATTTTACAGTTGTCGGGTAACAACGGATTAAGACAATTTTTACAGAGTGAACAACTTTCTTTTTCTGAAATAACTTTAAAGTACAAATAAATGATATATATAAATGTTATAATTAATTATAATTAATAAACATCTAATAAAAAAAATGTATTTAAACTCTTTTATCAATTTCAGTATTTTTAATCAATGGTTATTTTCTACATCTTAAATATGTTCACTCTTGAAAAGGATGTGCAGGCTCGTTAGAATTGTAAAGGAACACCCAGATGACTTAAGTACAGTTATGTTTTCTTCAATTCTACAAAAATTTACATATGCTATGAAAATGTAACATATGCAATTTGTATATAGAGGTCAATGTTTAGACCACAATGAGGGACAAGTCAAAAAGTAGTTCACAGTTCTTGTGTCCCCTAATTTATAGATCTAGGAAGGAGGTTCTGCTTCCAAGAGTATGCCCTCTAGTATCGAGAAGGGCACTACATGCCACCGCAGTAGTCCCCCAGTGATGTTAGTCACAAAGTTTTTGCAGGAACCAAACTGTCCTTCCAGTGTGCATTTGGTACACTTCTCCATGATTATTGCAGTGAAGTCTGACACTGTGTCCCTTGCTGTAGAGTCTGCTAGGCTTTCAGGTAAAAAGGCTGGTTTCAGTTGGTTGATGGAGATTTCCTCCTTTCTTCCTTTTATCCTTAACATAAAGTGCTTCTCTCTCTCTCTCTCTGTACAACTATTACAAAGAAACCATTGTAGGTTGGTTGCAGTGGTGTTTGCACTGCATCTCAGTGTGTGAAAGAGTGTGTGCTCATCAATAGGTCTGGATGCACAAAGACTTTCGCTTGCACATGGTTTGATGTTAGCTTGGGTGTCAACCTCTGCATACACATTCATAATTGACAGGTAAAGGTAGTTGGGTATGTTGGCTCCAATGTGGTTGCTTCAAGGAACTCATCCAGGAGTCAAAGGCTGGTGCCATACACCATCTCTGCACAGGTAACTTGGAGGTCCGGTTTGAAGGCTGAGTGTATGCCTAGGATAGTAGGGAAAACTTCAACCCACAAAGTTTAAATAAAATGTTACAGCACAATACATTGATTGTGCTGTAACATTTTATCACTACCTTAAGTGGCCAATGTAAGTAGTTGACAATGCCATTGGCCTTTGGGTTGAAAGTAGTGATACATAGATTGTTTATTCTCAGCAGTCTTATTATCTCCTGGAACAGCTGTGCCTCAAATTGTCATCCTCTGTCAGTATTAATCTGTTGGAAGATGCCAAAACAGGAGATCCATTCACTTAGGAATGCATGTGTGATAGTTTTTGCTGTTATGTCAGCTATAGGAACTACCTCTGGCCAACGTTTGAATTGGTCAACCATGGTCAGAGCATAGGCATAGCCCCTAGAGATAGTGGCAGAGGTCCTATCAAATCTAAGTGGATGTGTTGAAAATGTTCATTCGGCAACAGGAATTTCCCTGGTGCGCTAAATGCATGTCTCTGCACCTTAGCCTTCTGGCAAGGTATGCAAACTTTAGTCCATTTGTTACTCTCAGTGTTGATAGTTGGCCATATGAAGCATTCCTTAAGAAGCTTGTTCATGGCCTTAATTCCTAAATAGGAAAGGTTGTGTAGAGTTTGTAACACAGTGAACTGATGTTGTTTCAGTATATAAGGTTACTATTCCTGTCGAAATGTCACAAAATAGTTCCATCTCACTATCTGGTAGTGCAACTTTCTTCAGTTTCAAGGAAACATTCTCTGATAGGTATTGCAAGACCCCATCAGTTTCCTGAAGCCTGTATAATTTCAAGATAATCAATGATTGAGATAGCCCTTATCTCTGTTATCCAAGAGAGTGTATTGCCAACTGCATTATTTACACCTTTAATGTAACACAAATCAGTTGTAAACTGGCAAATAAAATTGAGCTGCCTGTTTTGCTTGGGAGAACTTTTTCTGCTTTTTGCCTGAAGACAAAAATCAGGTTTATGGTCAATCTGGGTATAAAATTGCCTGCTCACAAGCAAGTATCTGACGTGCTTGATAGAAGCATAAGCAGCAAGCAATTCCCTATTATAGGCACTGTACTTCTGCTCTGTTGAGGACAGTTTCTGTGTGAAGAACTCAAGAGGTTCAAACTTGCCATCTGTGTCTGTCTGATGAATAGCACCTCCAATCACATAATTGCTAGCATCCACACACAAAGCCAACTGTGCCATGGGGATGGATTGGTGCAAGGTGAGGATGGACAGTTGGTGCAAGCAACATTGTTAGTGCCGCTTGAACCAACTGTTCTTTGAAGCACAAAAAAGCTTGTTTTATCTCTTGGGCCCAGCTTATACAGCAGTTATCATTCTTTGTGGCCCCTTTAGGTATTTGTTTAATTAATTAACAGCAATTGACTGTCTGCAGCACAAGGCAGAAATCATCAATAGAAATTAAGCAGCCCCAATAATTGTTGAAGTTCCTTTATTGTTTGCAGTTCTTTGTAGTCCAGGAAAAGCTGTATCTTGTTTAGCAATGGCTTAACACCTTTACCACAAGCTGTGCGCCCTAAAAACAACAGCCCTGGCACAAGTTTGCATTTTGCTACATTTAGCTTGCGGCGACAAATCACGGACTGGTGAGATGGCACNGATGGTCAGTAGATCGGGGTTAATGAGCGAGTCAGACCGGTGTTTAGGGACAGAGTCATACGAAGGGTGCGACGGGGTCCGTCGACTCAGAAGTGTTGTGTTGTTTCCTCTTTGTCGCAGTTAAGACACACTGGTGAGTCCGCAAGGCGCCGAAGGTGCAGAACATTGTATTTCAATACTGCTTTAATACTTTTAGATGAGCAAACCAATGACATAGTCCGTTTCAAATCAAACGGACCACGCCATTGGTTTAACACATCTGTGTAAGCAAAGTTTTCAGATATCAATTTAAAATATTATAACGTGTTCACATATAATTAAAATTTTATTGCTGAAAAAATTAAATTTATATTATCTTAATTGACAATAGTGTTCTCATTTTATGCAAAAAATTTAAACATTAAATGGAATTTATACGAGCCGCAGCATCGGGTGTTGCAAACGACAGTACTATAACTTGCGGCGACAAATCACGGACTGGTGAGATGGCGCCACTCCTCTACGAGTTTCCCGGGAATCCCGGATAGAAAAACGGAAACTGGGTTTTTCCCAGAGAGAATTCTGGGTATTGTTGCTTCTTCTTGTCGGGTGATCGCTGCCATGAGCACGTGTAGCACTCTTTCAAGTGTACTCGAGGATTGTTGTAAATAAATGTTGTTTTAGTTTAAAATGTGGTCGTGGCTTACCTAATTCACGTTTACAACCTTCTGATAAAGACAGTCTTGGTGGAGATGTAAATGGATGGAGAAAGACGGCCAGGTTTCGTCTAACCGATGGCGGCCATCCATTACCTCCATTGGTGACCCGAACGTGATTTTACGTGAATTCGAACATCAAGGAAAGAACAAGACCTTTACTAGTTCTGCATTGTGTTCCCTCAGTGGATAATACGGAATAAATTCCGCGACTACGATAGACGACGCTCTTTAGATAGGTGAATTGCTCGCCACTTCTAACCGGCGAAATTGTCCCCACATTTGTGCGTCCGCAATTTCTTGCCAGAATAAGTCATCTAACACGGGTAAGTGGAGTTTTCTGTTCCATCTCTTTTGCCGTTCTGCTGAGTAGGTGTCACCTGGTTGTCTTAAAATGCCAAACGAAATCGATCTTAAGCCAGAAATCAGTCGGGCAGCTCTTAAACTTCCCCAATCTTGGCATAAAAAAGCCGATTTATGGTTTATAAATATCGAGGCCCAGTTTAAACTCGCTGATATATCGCAAGATACTACTAAGTATTACGCAGTGGTTTCAGCTTTCAACTCGGAAGTGTTAGCGTACGTGAGCGATATCGTTAAAAACCCTCCTAGGGAAAATTTATATCAAACACTAAAAGATCGACTCATAGCAAAATTTTCCCATTCCGAACAAAAACGAGTGAAAGATTTGCTGTCTAATGCCGTGTTGGGAGATGATAAACCATCTCATCTTTTACGCAAAATGCGACAACTAGCTAGTAATAAAGTCGGGGAGGAATTTTTAAGAACGCTATGGATTCAGCGTTTACCCAAAGAAACTCAGGCGATTCTTTCTGTTTCTGATGGGGATTTAGACAAATTAGCCCAAATGGCTGATAAAATTCTCGAGCTCACACCTTTGCAAATAGCTAAAACTAATTTAGAAAGGAACGAAAATAATACACACGCGGCCATAATGAAGCTCCAAACGCAGGTCGCTGAGTTAACTGAGCAAGTTAATCGCCTAGCAAGGCCCAGCGACAGACAATCACGCGATTATAGACACCCCTGGAATCGTCAGCGTTCGCAGACACCTGTTCGACCCCAGGCAAAAGATCTATGCTGGTATCACGCGAAGTTCGGTGATGAAGCAAATAAATGTAAGGCCCCTTGCAAATTCCGAGCAGGGAAATTAGCTCGGAAATCACACGTGGCGCAAAGTGATTTCCAAATTAACAACACAAGCCGCCTATTCGTTTACGATCCAACCTCACGTCGTCACTACTTAATCGACAGTGGTAGCGACATTTGCGTTCTACCATATAACGCCGCCATGGCATTAAGAGCACCCGCCTCATTGACACTTTATTCGGCAAACAATTCCCCGATAAAGACTTACGGCACAAAACTCATAACCGTGTCCCTAAACTTAAGGCGCCAATTTACGTGGCCTTTTGTAATCGCAAACGTCAGCAAACCAATAATAGGCGCCGATTTTATAAGACACTTCGGTCTCCTGATCGACTTAAAAAACGCCCGCATTACAGACCCATTAACGTCCTTGACAACGACATGATCTGCTCACCACGGCGCGCAAACTAACATTACTTTAATTGCTTCTAATTCGGAATTCAGTGACATTTTAAACAAATATAAAGATATCCTTTGGCCATATCCATCTAGCACCAAACCCAAACATAACACGGTCCACCGTATTATTACCAAAGGACATAACGTTTTTTCTCGCCCCCGNTCACTTCCAAGTTCTGGGTTACGGAAATATCCAAATAGGCACTTAAGTTCGTTGTTACGGTATAATCCAAATAGGCACTTAAGTTCGTTGTTACAGAATAATCCAAATAGGAGGTATTGAACGGGTCTGGTTGATGCTTCTTTTAGAGGAACGGCAGCGACTGTGTCGAAAACCTCCGATTGTCGCTATTTTCATTTGACAGTTTAGCAATAATAGGTCAGAAGGTTATGTGAAAGCGTCTTTTCGCGACTGAGAACTGGCTGAGTAATTAACTCCCAGGTGTGAAATTTGATACTTTCTAGATAAACTTACTATTGTTCACGAGTTAGGTCAGGCGGTAGGTTAATAAACACGGCTGAATCTCACAAATGGAAGGCACCAGCAAAGTAGTTTTAAATGTCAGGAAAGTTAAACTACTCGTTGCTGGAATTTTTTAACATCTTTTCTAGAAATTTGTAACTTAGTATCGTATGTTCTACATCTATTTACTTTGCCCTGTGATTTGGAAAGTCCTGGGCTTAAGCCTTGTTATTTCTTATGTAGATCTGCCACTGTTAAGAGTCAATATCCCATGGAAACTCTTCCTGAGTGGCATACTTTTTAGCAGATCTGTTGGTCTACCAACGGAGTACTTCCTTTGGAAAACTGATCCATATTTACAAGTTAGACACACGTATAAACCCTAAAATTTTACCCGAATAGCCTATTAGTTACGCGGGAACCCGCGAGAAACCACCAGTGTTCTGTTGTTTTGTCCTAAAGTACGTGCTCGAAGTTTTCCCTATTATGTAGGGTGAAATTTGAGCATATACTGTAGGAAGCTGAGTCTATAAATATTAATCTTTTCAGATAAAATAGTACCGAAACGAAACGATTTTCCATTATTTTTGGAAATAACAGTAATATTGTAGTAGACCTAAGTCATTTAATTATAATTAAATAGCTTTTAAATATCTTTAACATAAGATTTTTCATCTGTCATCCTTTTTATTGAAAACGAGAATAATAAACACTGTAACGGACACTTTGTACCATACATGTGATTGGTCGAGTTGCCAGTGGTGCGAAGCCATTGTTCGTTGGATTATGACTAAACGCCCCTAAGGCGGAAGACCCCTAACCGCGAAAACGGAAGTCGTTGGGAGAATAACCCTGTGCGGTACGAGAGGAACCGCAGGGTCAGTCACTCTTTGGCTTGGTCTCTGGTTGTGAGGACGTCGACGAGTGCAAGAAGCAAGAAGAACGAACGTATACCCCAGAATAGATTGGAACCTTGGGGTACGGACTCACCATTTGAACTTGTACCTGGCTAAGATTCCCGTTAGCCGTAACA
>NW_019384364.1:858412-884198 GCF_000671375.1 Centruroides sculpturatus | reverse complement strand
TGCGGCGACAAATCACGGACTGGTGAGATGGCGCCACTCCTCTACGAGTTTCCCGGGAATCCCGGATAGAAAAACGGGAACTGGGTTTTTCCCAGAGAGAATTCTGGGTATTGTTGCTTTTTCTTGTCGGGTGATCGCTGCCATGAGCACGTGTAGCTCTCTTTCAAGTGTACTCGAGGATTGTTAATGTTGTTAAATAAATGTTGTTGTAGTTAAAAACGTGGTCGTGGACTTAACTAATTCACGTTTACAGCCTTCTGATAAAGACAGTCTTGGTGGAGATGTAAATGGATGGAGAAAGACGGCCAGGTTTCGTCTAACCGATGGCGGCCATCCATTACCTCCACTATCATCCCTGCTTCTTCGATACTACAATTAGACCATACTATAACATCTCCTAATGATTTTTTTGTCTTATTAATTCTAATTATTAATTTAAATAATACTTTATTTATTATAACCTATAAATGGGAGGATGAAGGAAAAACGGGATTGATGCTATTAAAGTTTGGTGGTTAAAAATCGAGAGGGTGGAGATATAAAGGAATAAAGGAGGTCTTAAGTGTCTCCATTAGAGTCGGACTTAATGACGATTTTACTCGTTACTAGCATGACAATTTCGTATAAAACCCGTTTTTACCCTCAAAATTAAGCTTTTTGCCATTTTACTATAGTTAAAAATATAAAATGCTTTTAAATTAAATATCATAATGGATGAATGGAAGGCACCAGCAAAGCAGTTTTAAATGTTGTCAGGAAAGTTAAACTACTCGTTGCTGGAATTTTTTAACATCTTTTCCAGAAATTTGTAACTTTGTATCGTATGTTCTACGTCTATTTACTTTGCCCTGTGATTTGGAAAGTCCTGGGCTTAAGCCTTGTTATTTCTTATGTAGATCTGCCACTGTTAAGAGTCGATATCCCATGGAAACTCTTCCTGAGTGGCATACTTTTTAGCAGATCTGTTGGTCTACCAACGGAGTACTTCCTTTGGAAAACTGATCCATATTTACACGTTAGACACACGTATAAACCCTAAAATTCCACCCGAATAGCCTATTAGTTACGCGGGAACCCGCGAGAAACCACCAGTGTTCTGTTGTTTTGTCCTAAAGTACGTGCTCGAATTTTTCCCTATTATGTAGGGTGAAATTCGAGCATATACTGTAGGAAGCTAAGCCTATAAATATTCATCTTTTCAAATAAAATAGTACCGAAACGAAACGATTTTCCATTATTTTTGGAAATAACAGTAATATTGTAGTAGACCTAAGTCATTTAATTATAATTAAATAGCTTTTAAATATCTTTAACTTAAGATTTTTCATCCGTCATCCTTGTTTTTTGAAAACGAGAATAATAAACACAGAAGAAAAAATCGATGAAACACAATGAAATGCACGCCATTTAGTGGAAGACCGACACGGTTACACGTGGCCACACAAGAATTTAATATAATTTAAAACCACGTTAATTCTATTTGTAAAATATTTTTAACATTAAATTAAAATACATAACAATAAATAAATAATTTAAATATTCGAATACAAATTATTCACACGAAATGAATTTAAATGTGACTATGGGTATAATCAATATATGTAAAACTAATATTAATATTCAATTAAAAATTTTTAATACTGTTAAAATTAAAATTTTATTATTTTAAATTATAAATATTTGAAATTTTAAATAAATTAAATATATTAAAAAGTTTTTTCGAATAATATTTAAAACTTAATTAACAGCAGGAACTTCGTCGATCGATCAAGTGAGACAGTTCGTTTAATTGATTTTATTATTATTTCGAGTTTGTGCTGAAATGGGTATGATTATTTTATTAATTAATATTTTAAAATACTTATTTTTTCAGTTTTGTAAATTTAATTAAATTAGTTTTTACGGAAAATTAACCTACTGTTAGACCAAAAATGGCGGATGATATACACTTAAACAATACTTTTATTCAGTATTAAACTGAACCGTATCTTTTTAAAACTTAGTAATTTATTTTTTAATAAAGACTAATTTTAATTCTTAATATACTGGCTTGAAGGTTTAAGTATTGTGTTATTAATTCAACTTTCTTTCTGTTGCAGCTGCTGCTGCGTTAACCGAAACTCCTAAATACTGTGAAATTTGCGGAGATCCAGAAGTATCAAATTTTTACGGAGCATTCACGTGCATTTCTTGTACAGACTTCTTTAAAGAGAATATACTCCTCCGAAGAGAGGTAATCCCTTGTTCTTTCGGAAGCGGTAAATGTTCTCTAAATAAAAGGTATGGTGTCCCGTGTAAATTTTGTCGTTTAAGCAAGTGCTACGACGTCAAAATGGATTACGCAAAAGTCTTCAGTAAGTAAAACATTGATTTGTAAGTTACACTGATTTGAAAAAGTGCTAATGTGAAGTTCGTTTTAGGCCAATTGCCTAGTGATTATAAACGTGAAACATGTACCGAAGAAAAATATTATTTGGTAAGTCCGATATTTTTCAACATTAAAATTTTAGATGTAAATATACCAAATTGAAGACTTTACCATTGTAATTTAACTTTTTCACTAGCTGTTTTGTGATCAACAAGATTCATTCCTGGATTGTCTGATGTACATGGAGCAATACTTTTACAAATGGCTAAATTCTCTTCCAAGTTTCCGTAATTTAAGCGAGGAACGAAAGGTATGTGCAACATTTTTCTCTTCTTCCCTTAATTCTTCATCGAAGACTAAAATTTGTAAGAAAATTTTCGTACGCTTAATGAAACTACCGTAATTACCATTTTAATTATTGTATTATTAACTTTTTAACCATTTTTTTCCATAGAAAAGCCTAAGATTGAGGTCTTACGCGAAGGGTACAATCTTGCAATTAATAGAGAGATCGCTAAACGTTTACGAGATGCTTCGATTACACAATTCTTTTATTTGCTGTATGACGGACGTGGATATGATCTTTTTAAATTTAATAAGACTGATAAGCGATTCTCGAAGTAATTATTTCAAAATAGCGAAAAGATTGGAAGCCTCTGGTATGACACACATGGAAGCATTTTCGGCCTTGAAGCTGCAATTAGCACTACCACAAGGTACGTTATGCAATCGAGATTTATATATATAATTTACTTAAATACTATTATCTTTAGATGTACGTGTAGATGACAAAAATTTGAGACTCGGAAACGGTTTCCACGAGCAATTGCAAAAGATCGTTGATATGTTAATACAGTATATGGAGTCGAATTACGTACGCTTCAAAGGTAAAGAGAACTTTGTAGCGATCGAAAAATTAAAGTGAGTAACGTTTTTTTCCTTTGTATCTTGAGAAAAGAGGACTTTCTCATGTCACTTTTTTTCCTTCCAGCTTATTTGACTATTCTTCGGACATTCCCGAAGATAAATATCCACACAATGAAATTCGCCTTCTGTCTTATGATTGATTGAAACCATTGATTTCAACGATTAGTGTACTCCGTACTTATTTTAAGATTACGTAAGAAAGATGTTCATATTTTAACTGTACGAAAATAATTGAAAAATTGAAGGTTTTTTTTTGTTACAGGTGAAAGACTGCTGTATTGAAAAACTAAGATTTTTAACGGGTTTTAATACGATTTTATGTATATTTAGTCAATTGTTTTAAAAAGAATGACTTTAAGTCTTGTTTTTTAAATCGGAAATAAAGTTTTCTTCAGATATATTAAATATTAGTTTTGGTTAATTTTCTCGAACTACTCCTACGAAAGATTTTCAATTTTTTTTCAACATTTCGGTATCTTTTAATACGGATCTATCGACCTACATTAAATATTTTAAAATTTTGTACTGTCACACTTTAAAATTAATTTAAAGAAATTTGCACCGCGTACAAGAATAACATCTGTACGATCCTTTTGCGATCTTCGATTGGCGTGAAGGTGACACTCGAACGTGTTGCCAAAGGGCACCTCTCGCGAGCACTTAGCACGCGAAACTGGTTCCTACTTAGATGCAAAAATATCGAATTTCATGCGGCCAGGTCGTTTGGTTTCGCGTACCTGCGAGACTTTGTTTCGGTATATTGAGACACTCGAGTCACGTCAACCACCCTTTCATCTGTTGCCCTTTTGTTTGGGCCTTAAATTTTATTATCAATACACAAAATTCATAACTTGTAACCTATTCTGCAAATATAAGAGACTAATAAACGATATTTGCCCATTGTCCCAAGCGCTTTCGTTGTTGACCAAAACCTCATTCCTTGAAGGTTTTAACATTAGAAGATCGCTCCGTACTGAAGAATTCTATTTCGTTTTAAACGAGTTTTACTTTTATTTATTCGATAATCTCGAATTCGATTGACGTCCATTGTTAAAAAGTACTTATTGTAAGAATATTGTTAGGTATTAAACTGAACCGTATCTTTTTAAAACTTAGTAATTTATTATTTAATAAAGACTAATTTTAATCCTTAATACACTAGCTTGAAAGTTTAAGTATTCTGTTATTAATTCGACTTTCTTTCTTTCTGTTGCAGCTGCTGCTGTGTTAATCGAAACTCCTAAATACTGTGAAGTTTGCGGAGATCCAGAAGTATCAAATTTTTACGGAGCATTCACGTGCATTTCTTGTACAGACTTCTTTAAAGCAAATATCCTCCTCTGAAGAGAGGTAATCCCTTGTTTTTTCGGAAGCGGTAAATGTTCTCTAAATAAAAGGTATGGTGTCCCGTGTAAATTTTGTCGTTTAAGCAAGTGCTACGACGTCAAAATGGATTACGCAAAAGTCTTCAGTAAGTAAAACATTGATTTGTAAGTTACACTGATTTGAAAAAGTGCTAATGTGAAGTTCGTTTTAGGCCAATTGCCTAGTGATTATAAACGTGAAACATGTACCGAAGAAAAATATTATTTGGTAAGTCCGATATTTTTCAACATTAAAATTTTAGATGTAAATATACCAAATTGAAGACTTTACCATTGTAATTTAACTTTTTCACTAGCTGTTTTGTGATCAACAAGATTCATTCCTGGATTGTCTGATGTACATGGAGCAATACTTTTACAAATGGCTAAATTCTCTTCCAAGTTTCCGTAATTTAAGCGAGGAACGAAAGGTATGTGCAACATTTTTCTCTTCTTCCCTTAATTCTTCATCGAAGACTAAAATTTGTAAGAAAATTTTCGTACGCTTAATGAAACTACCGTAATTACCATTTTAATTATTGTATTATTAACTTTTTAACCATTTTTTTCCATAGAAAAGCCTAAGATTGAGGTCTTACGCGAAGGGTACAATCTTGCAATTAATAGAGAGATCGCTAAACGTTTACGAGATGCTTCGATTACACAATTCTTTTATTTGCTGTATGACGGACGTGGATATGATCTTTTTAAATTTAATAAGACTGATAAGCGATTCTCGAAGTAATTATTTCAAAATAGCGAAAAGATTGGAAGCCTCTGGTATGACACACATGGAAGCATTTTCGGCCTTGAAGCTGCAATTAGCACTACCACAAGGTACGTTATGCAATCGAGATTTATATATATAATTTACTTAAATACTATTATCTTTAGATGTACGTGTAGATGACAAAAATTTGAGACTCGGAAACGGTTTCCACGAGCAATTGCAAAAGATCGTTGATATGTTAATACAGTATATGGAGTCGAATTACGTACGCTTCAAAGGTAAAGAGAACTTTGTAGCGATCGAAAAATTAAAGTGAGTAACGTTTTTTTCCTTTGTATCTTGAGAAAAGAGGACTTTCTCATGTCACTTTTTTTCCTTCCAGCTTATTTGACTATTCTTCAGACATTCCCGAAGATAAATATCCACACAATGAAATTCGCCTTCTGTCTTATGATTGATTGAAACCATTGATTTCAACGATTAGTGTACTCTGTACTTATTTTAAGATTACGTAAGAAAGATGTTCATATTTTAACTGTACGAAAATAATTGAAAAATTGAAGGTTTTTTTTTTGTTACAGGTGAAAGACTGCTGTATTGAAAAACTAAGATTTTTAACGGATTTTAATACGATTTTATGTATATTTAGTCAATTGTTTTAAAAAGAATGACTTTAAGTCTTGTTTTTTAAATCGGAAATAAAGTTTTCTTCAGATATATTAAATATTAGTTTTGGTTAATTTTCTCGAACTACTCCTACGAAAGATTTTCAATTTTTTTTCAACATTTCGGTATCTTTTAATACGGATCTATCGACCTACATTAAATATTTTAAAATTTTGTACTGTCACACTTTAAAATTAATTTAAAGAAATTTGCACCGCGTACAAGAATAACATCTGTACGATCCTTTTGCGATCTTCGATTGGCGTGAAGGTGACACTCGAACGTGTTGCCAAAGGGCACCTCTCGCGAGCACTTAGCACGCGAAACTGGTTCCTACTTAGATGCAAAAATATCGAATTTCATGCGGCCAGGTCGTTTGGTTTCGCGTACCTGCGAGACTTTGTTTCGGTATATTGAGACACTCGAGTCACGTCAACCACCCTTTCATCTGTTGCCCTTTTGTTTGGGCCTTAAATTTTATTATCAATACACAAAATTCATAACTTGTAACCTATTCTGCAAATATAAGAGACTAATAAACGATATTTGCCCATTGTCCCAAGCGCTTTCGTTGTTGACCAAAACCTCATTCCTTGAAGGTTTTAACATTAGAAGATCGCTCCGTACTGAAGAATTCTATTTCGTTTTAAACGAGTTTTACTTTTATTTATTCGATAATCTCGAATTCGATTGACGTCCATTGTTAAAAAGTACTTATTGTAAGAATATTGTTAGTAATGGTTAAAAATCTTACTTATAAAGAAAGTAAGGAAATTTCTTACTTCGTTGGATCGTATACTTTGGTAAGTGTGTTTTATAACACGTTTGTGTTGTACACGACTTAATTCTGTACAAAATTCAGATGTATTCTGTAATCAGATTAGCTACTGGCAATTATAAAACGTTTGCAGGAGATTACATTAACCAGAATAAAATTGGTAAGTAATTGTTGTCTAAAGAGCATTGTAACAGCGTTAAAATAATAAATTATTTCTTCTATAGACTCTTCGTGTTATAATTTATATAAAATCATTAGTTGGATCGCGTGGTCTGGACTGCTGCTAGTGAGCTTCGTGCTGCTTATCGCAATTAGAAAGGTTGATTTTATTATACGTCAGTGTATCGAAATTATAAATCTTTTGATTAAATCTTTGTACTTTCAGAAGAAGCCTAGATTGATGCTGCCATGGTTAATGTGGATTCCAATTGTAACTATTGGAGTTCCTGCTTCGGAAATCTGTCTTCTAGTCGCCATTGTCAAAACATCTGTAAGTGAACTGATAAGGATTTCTAATAGCTAATCAGGCCTTAATAACTGATGAAAAGGACAATAAATTAAAAAACAAAGGAGGGCACGCAGTAAGGATATTACAGAAGTCGTAGTATTAGGGAATTTACAGAAGTATAGTATTAGCAAACAGTTAATGATTGGTAGGATTTTTCATGTAAAGGTACCATGGAGGAAAGTACAAATAAGTGTTGCAAGTACCTAGGCACTTCAGGTTAATTTAGATATAAGGAGCGAGAAGAAATGTTTTTGGCTAATTTAACGAGGTTATTAATATTTAAACGCAACAAAAAAATTATGTTTATCCTCTCATTTCTAATGCATACATAGATACTTATAGAGGAAGAAATGGCATTAGACTCCACTTTAAGTTTGCCGAAAGATGAAAAGGAATAGGAGAGTAATATATCCAGTAGTACGCAGGAAAAGTACAATATATGTATAAGAGTGTGGAGATAATTCTATCTAAAGCTTCCTGTGGATATCTATCAAGGTTCAGTTTTAAGTTTATCAGTTTTACTATTATTTTAGTTGGATAAACAGTTTGTACAGCCAAGGAAGAATCATGGTATTTAATATTCGCAGGTGATATAGTTAAGAAGAGAAACAATTAATAAAAGAGATATAAAATGTTTGAGACTGAAGAATTAACAAGGAATAAATTTTGACTTTAGAAATAAGGAGGAAAAGTGTAGGTTAGTTATGGAAGAAGGAAAATAATATTGGAGGAAAGTTAGACACGAATATAGCTAACAAAACAAGTATAGGGTGACAAAAGATTGCATGCGAGTGCTTTGTGATAAGAGTATTAGTTACATTAAAACATATAAACTTAATGAGTATTGTATGAATTTATGTTGGGTGATGAAAAAATCTTTGGTAAAACACTAGAGATAGCAAAAATGAAATGCTCACACCTGTGTTAATCAAACAAAATCATTAAAAAACAAAATCAATACAACAGTAGAAAGTATTGTTATAAATCTTTAATAATAATCAACTAATAACCAATACACTTCCCCCTTTTCATCATAGCTTTGTAGATACAGTCTGACATTGATTAAGTATGTTTTTGAAGGACTATTGTAGTTATTTTTTTCCAATGGATATTAACTGTATGTCTTAACTCATCTACACTGTTATATTGGTACCCATTAGCATATACAGCTCTAACTAAGATACTTTAGAGATTTTGCATTAAATTCTCATGTGGGCAATGAACTGGCCAATCAACAACTGGGATTCCATTACTTAAAAATCACCCATAAGTTGATTTAGCTGTGTGGAACTTGTTGTAAAAACCAACGATTTCCAGAAATTATATCAGCCCAAGGCAAAAGATAACTTTCTAGCATGTCTTGATAATGATTTGCATTCATTCGGCCACCGAGGAATGCAATATTTGTCTTACCAAACCAACTAAACCCACTCCATACCATCACTGACCCTCCTCCTTGATGCCGTTTTGAAAATATTTCTTCCTCACCTCTCAAATAATGCCAATAACGAGTCCCATCTGTTCCATCTGTTCCATCGAAATTAAAGTTTTTCTCTTCACTCCAGATCACGTTATGACCGGATCTACTGAAGGGAAAAGGGATCGTTAATGATGATACTAAGTTTAATTATCTTTTACATTTAGATGCTGATTATTCTGATGATGCTGACTTTTATATTAACTTGTATGAATGTAAGTGTAATTAATGTTATGTTTCAACATTAAACTTCATTTTTATAAAGAATAATTCTTCTTTACAGATATACTGTTTACTATATGTATATTATTACTATAAAAGTTATAAACACAAGAAACAGACAAGAAGACTGGAGGTTTCATCAAATAAACACCGCGAGGAAGAGAATTTAGAAGATGACAAAGAAAAAATTGCTTTAGAAGAAAATTTGAAGGATGATAAACAAGTCACAAAAGATAATGAATATTTATATTCTTCAGAGAATTTAGAAATATCAGACGAAGATTTGGACACGACATCAAATCACGAAGGAAACTTAAAATAGCATTGTATCGAGATAACACTACGTAACACCCCAAAAAGAAAGGAATTATTATATAAATCTGTAATTGTAATACTTTGGCATGTCATATTAAGAAGATTTATTGAAATTTTATATTGTAAATATATACGTTAACAAGAAATAATTCTAACTTTAACTGATTTTCTAGTTTAAAATGAAATAAAAGTGAAGAAAATCTTTGTTTAATGAATCATCATCATCAATGTTCATAACGGCGGATTTAGGGGGTGCTAGGGTGCAGTTCTACCTCCATTCCTGTGGGTATTTGAAATAGTCGCTTGAAGTTAGGGGTATTACGGTATATCTTAATACAGTATATATCTATGAAAGAAGAGTAGTTGTTTGTATATTCAACTATATGTATGTAACTTTGGGAATGGGTTACGGATGTGTAGTTTCTCAGTAAATCCTATAGAAGTATGAAGGCTCCCTGTGATAAAACAGATTGCTAATCATTTATTCTAGATTCCCTGTACTAGAAAATGAGGTGTTTTGGGGGGTAACGAGCCGTTTCCACGCAACCCATAAATTGCAAGATGGTAATATTTTTATTATAGAGATGAAAGAAATTGAAATATAATTGGGAAAAGTAAATTCACGGTTGACTTTTCACGGCCTTACTCTTCAATTATGCTGAATCAAGAGGAATCGATACCCGTCCGAGACAAAGTAATGAATGTGCATAAAACCCCAACGTAACACTGACTGGTCAAAGGCACCCAGTTTGACGTAGGTACTTCACTAGGAAACTCGGAGAAAGCCGAGAGACAAATATACCTGCCAAAGTTATAGACTATGTCCAGCTTCGGGAATGAAAGCTCTGTGCTCAACTCTCGCCTCGCCTTCTGATAGTGCTTGTAGAAGAGCTAAAAGTGCTGTACTGATTCCAGTGGCGGATTTAGCACTTGAGAGGCCACAGGCACGCCTGTTCGGAAATTCGCCACTGACATACATACGTATGTCTACGATGTGGGCACACTGGCGTTTCTACAACCGAGGAATCTTCACACTCTTTACATAGAGTATCATAAAAATTTTGTGAAATCTGTTGCTGCGAGCAGTAATTTTGTGATTTACATAATTTTAGTTTTAATGTTTTCATAATAAAACAGTTATGCGGGGATTTTGTCTATGATGTTACATATTATGTTTTGTGTATTATTATTTACGTAAGCGAATAATTTTCATCTAGAATAGAAGCACCCACAGAATTCCAGCTCGGGAGGAGTAGCATCTGTAATTGATGTTCATTCATCAGAAGCATCGATATTCTGTGAAAGATCCAAATGTTTTTCAAGAGCATCTGTACAGAGATATTCGAATAAAGTAATAGGATATCGAGGGCTTATCTGTACTATTAACTTCTGAATTATATGAAGAGGAATTTAACCCACCAGTAGCAGAGTGGATAAAACTAATGAACATTGGTAATTGGTGGCGGGTTCGCGTCTCTCTAACTGTAGACCATGTGGAATTTCCCGGATTTATTTTACCTGTATAGCGCTTAAATAGGGGCCAGTTTCCCATAGAAGTCCTTCTGGCAGATCGACCATATGTTGTATTGCTTTATCCCCTCAATCAAACAGGCTAAATAAGCACTACTAGGATAAATATTACTGGTTTGTGTCCACGAAAACAAGATATACTCGCTTTCTGTTAAATGCTTCTGCGTTTTCTTATACTATAGTAACAGCAGTTTACGTCAATCGCTTCATCGTGTCACGCGGAATCGTGTTAGGATGAGAGGACCACTTCCACGGAATTCTGTGTTGTGTAGCAACTTCTGAAAGTAGTTGAAGAAACTGCCCTTTTGAATCCAAGTAAAAACTCATGTTTTATCGATTTATCTAATTTGGGAATACTAAAAAAATACAAGAGAATAAAGCAACGAATGAGCAGCAAATGGTACCGCAGGGTACCATTTAGTGGAAGAGTGACACGTTTCCATGTAGCCATAAGAGAATTAATTATAATTTATAAAATAATCTTAATGTACTTTAAAATAAATTTAAATATTAATTTAGATACGCAGTAACAATAATTCCACGTAAATACAGCACATATATAATGGATACACTGTTTTAATGCAAATTTTACCGTATAAATCGTATTTAAATTTTTTAAAAATAGTACGTAATTTTAAATTTTACTATATATAAAATTACTTATTAACTTTTAGTATTTTAATTTGAAAAACTTTTGAATTTTAAATTAAATTAAATATACAAAAATTAAGACATTAAATTGTATTTAAAAGAATGACACAGCAGAAGACACTAGAACAACAGTATTTTAACCGAAGTTAATATCGTTAATTTTATTTCTTTATTACTTTTAATTAAGCTAAATGGGTATGTTCAATTTTTATATTACAATCAATGAATTAAAAAGAGATAATTTTTGTAAATTTTTAACAAAAACGAAGTTGTTAGCCCAAAATACGCTGCTAATAGTCACTTAAACAACACTTGTTGGCAAGAATAAGAATATTTTCCATATTTTAAATTAAATTTTGACTTTTTTTTTATTATTTCAGATAAGAGAAAAACAGAGACAAAAGAAAACCAAAACGGTAATAAATTAATTGTTTTTATTTATAAGCTTAGAAAGCATTGTAACTTTGCACAAAAGATAACAAATGGAAAACACTTTTGTGCCAACGATTCTGCACAAAAGGCAGCAATTTGCAAAGTGTTCCATTTCTATTCAATCAATACAAAGTCTGAATTCTTCTACAAATGCGCTTAGTGTTCCTCCTTGAGGGGATTCTGATCTTCAGTACTCATTCGTAGATTTACCNCGGAACCTGCAATATCTGGAATAATTGTGCTTACGCTGTCTTGAGTTTTAACCTCAGGTGTTGAATTCCACTTAACTCCTATAAGAGATACGTGTGAAGTTTGTGGAGATAACGACGAAGTATCGAATCGTTACGGAGCATTCACGTGCGATTCGTGTTCCAAATTTTTTAGAAAATGTATATTGGACGGAAGGAAAAACATTCATTGTATAACTAAAAGTGGAAAATGTCCGATCGATAAAAAGTGGGGTGTTACGACTTGTAGGTTTTGTCTCTTAAACAAATGCTATGACGTCGAAATGGATTTTAACCTTGTTAGGGTTAAACCGAAGTGTGTCCGTAAGTTAACGGGTGGATTTGGATTATCCGAAAGGCGAAGTAAATTATTAGAAAACTCTTCTACGGAAAGCACCGCCAAGTGTTTTCGGGAAATTGCTACTGAGGTATGTCAATTAAACTTATAATGTGGAAAACTACTAGGGAAATGAATTATGTCTACGTAGTGTTATTTTAATGCTTCGAATTTTACGAAGGATTGCCCAAAACTCAGTTAACTGAAGTGTTTTCTATGAGAGCACAAACACGTTTTTTTGCAACAAACTTTGTGTAAACGTTGGCATTTCCGAACGTAGCAATGTGCCATTTTAAGCAACTCTCAGCATTCCTCTGACTAAATTGCTTGTTTTATTCAGACACTACGTCGTGGTTAACTGATTTTAGGGCCTTTCTATACTATTAAATTCAAAATTTCCTATATAATTTCGTTTTAATTATAGTATTTGTTTGATCGAAAGAAAGCCTGTATCGAATGTCTGCAATACATGGAACAATATTATTACAAATGGTTAAACACTTTCCCACGTTTTCACAATTTAAGTAAAGACAAAAAGGTATGTACCGACCTCTGTATTATTTGTAATTTAAAAACAATTTATGTAAATTATATATTGTAAATCATTGAGCAGGAACTAGTAAGATCCAGATCATCAGTAAAGGGGGCAATCATGCAACTGATCGAACGATCTCTTTGCGTTTATCTAATGCTCAGACTACACAATTGTTTCCTATATACTACAACGACTTCTGATAAGTTATTAGCTATAATAAAAAGTACACGTGACTTTAGAGATGACGTATTGCATGCCTTAACAGAATCGGAAGCAACGAAGATAACCACACTAGAAGCATTTAACATTATGAAACTTCAGTTAACACTGAACGACGGTAGTTTCTGTAGTTGTAAAAGTACCATAATTTATGTAAAAGTGATTTTTTAACACTGCTTTTCTTCTATTTTCAGACGTATTGATACTGAAGAAAGATTTAGACTTTGCAAGCAACCTTCAATCTTCTTTTCAGACATTAATTAATACAGTGTCAGAATTGACAAATACCATCAGTTGTTTCAAAAACAGAGAGAATTTCGAAGCTATCGAATCTCTGAAGTAAGTTATTTTGCTCTTTTCTAACTGAAAAGAAGGATACATTCTCACGCCATAAATATTTTCCAGTTTATTTGATTATTCTTCAGACATTCCCGAAGGAAAGTATCCTTATAATCAAATTCGATTTCGTCCTCAACTATGAAGTCTGTTAATTTGCATACGTTGCAACTCGTGTAATGTTTATATGCAAATTATAGCACTGTAAGTAACATTACTTTATTTGTATGCAAAATGAACTGTTGAAGAATTTTAATTCTCTTTATTTTTTTTACAGTTGTTTGTATTTACTGAGCTGTATTGAAACCATGGCTGAAATCTTCGCTGATCTTACTTTCTAAAACAAGATTTTTTTGACAAAATATTAAAATATATTTCTAGAATTTCGGAACATTTTTTAAAATTAGAAAATTAAATATTTTTAATTCCTGAAACTGTAATTGTTCAGTTCTTTTATATCTTTAAAATAAACGATTTTTCATAAGATATTACATTGTTGTTCTTAAGTGTAAGTGTAACCTAATCAAGCATATTTTAGTTGAAATTTTTGTGCTTTCGTCAGTACAATTTTACAAATATGCACACTTGTAAACGTTCCAAAACAAAACCTCTCGGAGAACCACTTAAATTTGACATTCTGTTGGTCCATTATGTAATTATTAACTTTCCCGGCTTAACTGATTAATTACTGACCAATTAAGTTGCATTGATTACAATGAAACAATTACTACCATAAATTATAGTTAATATTAATAATATAAAGGTTCGTTTTAAAATGGTTCATTGCTCTGTGCCCATTTTGTACACGAAATAAACCGAAACATTGGCACCTCTATAAATTTTTGTATTATTTTGATAATTACTGTATATGCTATATTTAAAGAAGATTAAATAGATTAATTTTGGTAACACAAATTTTAATTGCTTTGTATGTTGTTATTGTCAGTAGTGTCAGTAGACTTCATCTAGCGATAGAGAATGATTTCCCCCATTTGACTATGCTGTTTAAACACACGGAACTAATAGCTGGAACATGTGACTGGTCGATATGCGAGAGAAAAAGATAATTATTGATTATAACCCCTGCAATATACCGTATACATCGTAGCTTTCCTTTAACAATGGAGTCGTGCCGGTTATCTAACACCTTTCGGGGAAAATTTGAATCGAAATAACGTAATTTCCAGTATGCATCGAGCATTTGTATATAATTAATCGGGGCCTTCTGCCCTTAAGGTGTTCGCATGTATTCTTCAATTTCGTGTATCTTACTCCTCGAGATTAAGGAAAGACAGACAGTGTTAGGTCTACAAGAAGTATAGGTCTATAGTAGGGTTTCTCAAACGGGATTCCGGGATCCCGGGATCCCGGTTGTTTTTTTAACCCGGGAAATATCCCGGGAAATCACGCAAATTTCTTAAAAATTCACTTTTTTTCTTATTTTGTGTTAAGGCTGGGGAATTTTGCAAATAGAAAGCATAATTAACTTATTCACTGTCAGAATACATTTGTATTTATTAATTTTAAACCTACCTATTAGTTTTTTTTAATTTTTGCTCGTTATAGCATGTCACAAATGGTCAATAATCAATATATAGCTTATTTGTGGCAGGACTATAAAAATTCTTTACTTGTCGGAACCTGTAATATCTGGAATAATTGTGCTTACGCTGTCTTGAGTTTTAACCATGCCCAGTAGCTTCAATAAATGCCTGACGCCAGATTGTGCAAATTGGGCAAGGATACAAACGAGTACAAAGTCTGCAAGTATGAAGTTTTTCTTCATAAACCTGATTATTAAAGCCAAATGAATTGCCGAATTATCGAGCTCTAAGCTTGATGCCGCTATTAAAGCAGCCAAGGTAGACAAATCAAGAATACTAGAGAGCGAAAGAAGTACTACAATCTCGAAAACGAACTCGAAATCTTCCAGGCTACAGGTGAAAAAACACATAATATCTGTCTTCTCTTAAATGCATTAAACACTATTCCAATCACATCAATTGAATCGGAAAGGGCATTCTCGGTGGCAAGACTTTTCATTACTAAAATAAGAATTAGAGTGAGTTATCGGAGTATTGACCATCTTTGCTTTTTAAAATCTTATAAAAGTTTGCAATATTTTGTATTATATTTTATTTAAAAAACGAAAATTACCTTCTAAATTAGAAGTTCATTTTTTTAATTTTTAACTCAATTCAAAACATTTTTTTTGTTGTTGTTGTATGCAGTTTCCAGCAAACTTTAATTAATTTTTTTCTATTTGTGAAAATTTCTACGTTATTTAAAGGTAATTTTTATTATAGGCCTATAGACCTAACACAGCATTATTAATATGATTTTGGAGGTTACAAAACTTTAAAATTACTTTAAAAAATGGAAAATAATTATATCATTTGATTTCAAGATATTTTGTATACCTTAAAAATAATTAATTCTATCCCGGGATTTCCCGGGATCCCGGGAAACAGTTCACTTTTATCCCGGGATTCCGGGACAAGCAAAAGACCGGGAAATGAGAAACCCTAGTCTATAGAATTTATAGGTTTTTTTTGTTTTAAATTGCAGACCAATAAATGTTTTTAATTCTTAAATTTTTTAATTGTCAAGTAAAAAAGTAAGAACGAAATGCAATGAGCGAATAGTATGGCAATACTGCTTTAATACTTTTAGATTATCAAACGGACTTCGCCATTGGTTTAATACAACTCTGTAAGCAAAGTCTCCAGATATCAATTTAAAATATAATAACGTGTTGACGTATAATTAAAATTTTATTGCTGAAAAAATTAAATTTATATTATTATAATTGTCAACAATGTCGTCATTTTATGCAAAAACTTTAAATATTAAATTCAATTTATACGAGCCGCAGCATCGGGTGTTGAAAACGGCAGCACTTTAACTGAAGTCGAAATCACTCAGGTATTGTGTTTATTACGTTTTAAATTATATTAAATAGGTATGTTTACTTTCTTATATTATAAAAAAATGTGAGTATTTAATTCAGTCATTTATAATTAAAGTACAGTTTGCCAGAAAATGACCGAAGATTCTCACTTAAACAACACTTCTTTAATGGATGAAAGGTGGGACTTTGAAAGTGAAGACAGTGACGATGGTAATAAGTTAATTATAATTTAACTATAACGATGTTTACATAATTAAATTTTTGTTTAACTTTATTTCTTCATACTTTGGAGAACGTAAATCAAGTTTTATACACAATTATAGTTGCATACATCGTACGCTTTTATTTTGTTTTATATCTGAGAGTTCGTTTGCTGGATGGTCTTCTCTCATAACAAATAGCAGATAAGACTTGTATAAATAGTAATTATCCATACACCTATTCGATTCTCATTATAGACTACGTGTAGCCCTGTATAGTTACATTACTGTAGTACATTTAGTATATGGCTATTAACGTGATTTGTTATCGATGTTATGAAACATTAACTAGTTAAAACTGCCGAATACCAGACACGAGGGGAAAGATTCCCCTTACCTCGCGGTGTTCGTGCGTCTAACGTCTAAGTAGGATTAATTTTGCATAAAAGTCCAACTGGGACTTTCTATGACGATATGCCGATGTGGAGTGCCCTTTGCAGATCGTCCATATAACAGAGACTGGACTGATTAATTAATATCGATAGTTTTTTCTATCAATTGAAGTTACATGTCTGAAACTAAGGGCCCATGCTTACGAGATAATAAGTAATTTCTTTTTCAGATGTTGTTGTGACTATAGCTCCTCGAAGAAACGAATGTGCAGTTTGTGGAGATCGTGCAGTATCAAATCATTACGGAGCTTACATCTGCGTTTCTTGTGCGGAGTTTTTTGAGAGACACGTAAGACTAGAAAAAGAAATAATTAGTTGCGCAACTGGGGGTGGAAACTGTTCGACAAACAGAACGGTAAATATTAACACGTGCTACTTCTGCCGCTTCAACAAGTGTCACGACGTCAATCTCATGTACGAACTAATCACAAGTAAGTTGTCTTAAATTAAATAAAGAAAAAAAACAATTTCGGAAAAGTCATAATACGAAACAATTTATTAGGTTCGCCATACTTTGTATTACCGTCACATCGAATACAAGACGAACAGGTAAGTAAAGTACAATTATTATGGAATTTGAAAATTTGTTTAAATAGTACAAGATACTACTACAAAAAAAAATGTTAACACTGATACGAACGTAACACGTGCCGGATTTGTGATGGTAGGTTGTCCGTTGATTAGTCCTTTATCGTGTACAAGAAGTCACGACCCAATTGTGGAAGTCTCAAAAGGTACTGCGACGAATGCATATTTTCATACAGGTGTTAACTTTTTAAAGCACTCGCTGTATAAGGAAGTACCAAAATTTTAATACTCGAGGTGACAGTGTCGAGTTTAAACATTTTAAGAATTATTCGGATCGTAAGGTTAATTTTGTAAATTGTAGTTAATTCGTAAAGTTTAGAACGATATACGAGTTTTTTCTTTCAACTTATTTTTTAAAACACCTGATAGTTCGCTAACCCGTATTTTTATAAAAGTTCTCGTGAGGCACCCCCTTGGCAAATTGCTTAAGTGTTACGTTGTCTTTACAGTTTTAAACATTTGGTGTGGTTTTTTCTTTTTGTAGTAAATACTGCTTGCAAAATGGTTAACTGACTTTTGGACAAGTATATGTTTAAATTAACACTTTTATTTTTTATAATATATTTTTTTCATAAAGATCTTTCTACAGAAAAATTAAAATTAATTTTAAAATTCTAGGTCTTTTATAACTATGCCAGAACATTTACTAAATGTTTGAAATATATGGAACAATACTACTACAAGTGGTTAAATTCTTTTCCATCTTTTCGCCGGTTAAGTGAAGAAAGAAAGGTAAATAGTGTTTTCATTCCTAGCATTACTTACCATGAACAAAGGTGTATGTTAATGGTTTTTCCAATGAAAAAAATTCATGGGCACATTTAGTTAATTTTCTTTCTTCTCCTGTATCACTTAATTTCGTGATTTAGTATTTTTTAGTTAAACACTTAAATCAGTGCGACTGAACTGATTTGAGTGTTCAACAAACTAATGAGCAGAAGTAATAAAATATATAGCAAGAATATAAAGTATTATCTAAAGTAGAAGCAGCAAAAGTTTGCTTCATAATTCTTTGAATAGAGTTTTCTGCATAAGGGACCATTCAAGTATTACGACAGCAGTTATGGGGAGGGTAGAATTTGATTGTGTTTGAGGCTTATGATGCACGATTGCAGCCATGATGTAATTATTTTTCTTTTCGGTCATCACAAAAGTACGTGGAAAAAACAAGTGAATACGTAAGAAATAAACGTTTGGTGACAAAATTAGAGGTAGTAGTACCTTTTCTGGATTTTTTTTCTGATTTTAACATTAATCTTTACTTTTTTGTAGAAAGAAATAAGGTTGAATACACACGAAAGAGGAGCTGTCATGCAACTAGTAGAGAGATCTCTTAACGTTCATCAAATGCTTAGATTGCACAATTGTTTTCTTTATATTGGTTTGCAATCACTTTCAAATTTTATACTTATAATAAAGGACATACAGGAGCTAAGAGATCACGTATACTATATAATATATTATCCAAATCATTTAAGTATAGAGGAAACGTGTAACGTTTTAAAACTTGATCTGATACTGCAAAATGGTATTATTTCGTTTTAAATTCACGCTAATTTGTTTTAGATGGACGTATATAATGTGTGATTTATGTTTTAGATGTGTCGATTACTGATACAGATTTGCTGCAAAATAACCATCATGGATTCCTAGAATCAGTTGATGGATTGCTAGAATCCATTATACAAGGATTACAGCAGTTCATGACAGACATGCACGAAGAATTCGAAACTGACGAAAATTTTGAACAGATTGAATCATTAAGGTGAGGAATTCTTTTTTTCTGATTTCTCTCAAAGCTGACTTGTTAATGCTATAAATCTCATGATTTTTTTTAGTTTATTTGACGACTACCCAGACATTCCCGAACATGATTATCCTTACGATCAAATTCAATTTCTGCCTTGAACTGTGAGGTGTTAAATCTCGTAATAACATAAAATACAATGGACAATACGAATTTCAATACGTAGGTAAGTAAGATTTTAGTAAGTTATATGCAGAATAAAATTTATTCGAAAATTAAACTTGTATTGTTTTTACAGTGTAATGGATGCTCTGCATTGAAATCCTGGTGTAAACTGACTTTTGTTTTTAAACAGACATTTTATCACAATTTTAAATGTAAAGTTGTATTTAACTATTTTTATTGGAGCAAATAAATATTTCTATTGTCTGAAAAACTTGACTTGTTGGACTCTGAAAAGCATTTGTATACGACGATTCTTACGATACAATTAAATCTGTACCCACCTGGATGAGGCTAATGAACACTGGTAGTTGATTCGTATCTCACCAATAAGCTGGCTACGCGAAGTTTTTCGGTATTTCTGTACATTACACTTACGTAGAATGACAGTTTTTCATTGAAAGTTGTCCAGGTATGCCATTTGATAGACCACGTGTTCCGTTTCCGTATTATTTTTCTAATAAACAACGCAGGTTAGAATCAGCTACAAAGTAGGCCCCCTTAATTCTCAATTTCCTATTAAATTAGCTCACCAGAATGGATAAAACAACTGAACTGTAATAGTTGGTCTTACCAAAATTAAATGGCAAACAGCTTAATTTTGAAGGTGTGGATGGGTTTTATAAAAAGTTGTAAATGCGTGACAGTTGTACTTGCTAGCATTTTTAAGTCCGACCTTACTACAGATACACACGACCCCATTTGTTTTCCTACCCTCGACCTTCTAATCACAAAGTTTAATAGCTTCAATTCCCTAATAAATAAACCTTCCTGCAAAATTTGGAAATGTTTTCGACAAAAAGCACAGGAATTAAGCTTCAAACAGCGTGAATAAAAACGTACCACTCACACGCACTAACATCTATCCTTACACACAGGTTAGTTGGTTGGAGCTTTTTGGCGCAATAGCCATATAGTCTAAGTTGTATATACCAGGGGTGGCCAACTTTTGTGTACATAAGATCAACTTTTTATCTTAAAAATGTGTCGCGCTCGACTCGTTGTCGTAGGCATAGTCCAAGTCAGGGATGGGCATTCCGCGGCCCGAGTCGCATAAAATATGTATAAATATAATAATTTCGTAGCTTAAGAAGTATGCAACAAAAATTTATATATACCTATTCTATTTTATAATTATATATGAATAAATAATTGTGATTTACCGGCATTTTCCCCCTCTTTTATCTTGTATGTGGCCGGCGTTAGTTCAAAAGTTTTGAAGTGCGGTCTTTACACAGAAAAAGGTTGCCCATCCCTGGTCTGAAAAAGGAGGGAGGGGTGAAATAAATACTAAGTTTAGATAGAAAAAAAAATCACAATTTAATTTAAAACACGAAGAAAAGGTATTTACATTTTAAACAGAAGAAAAATTGAAACTCAACGTTGTCACTTTCGGGGACCACCACTTCACTCTTCTTCTCTCTACCGTGTTCCGACCTACTCTCTCTGTCCTTTCTTTTTTTCGGTATTACGACCCTTTGTCTACATTACTTATTTCCCTTTTACAACAGTACGCAAAAGGATTGCACATGGACCGACAAAACCGCATCTGAGGAAGAACGAGGAGGTCCGATATCACTACAGTTGCGTTTGCGCGTTACGTTCATGTGTTGCATTCTGTTACAACTTACAAGTGTAACACATTAAGTCGAGACATCGCGAGCGATCGACCAAAATTGGTTTTGAGATCGACCGGAAGATCGCGATCGACTTGTTGGCCACCCCTGGTATATACCATATCAAGAGTTAAAGGTTCTTCTCAGAGGTTCTGTTAATGCACCAACAAAATTTCAAATTTATGTAATTATTATCTTAGTTTTCCGGCTGTTGTAACGTAACACGGCTTACATTTCCCGCTGTTATCATATCATAGTGTTACCGTGTCACATTTGACAATGTGGATTTAGGAATCGCTGTTTTTTACACCTCTGAACTGATAAAGCTGCCTGGAATGTGTCTGTGTGGTTTTAGTTGAATATATCGGAATGGGTTAAGTATTAAATACGAAATTTTTGTACAGTAACTTATGTATAAGGGGCATCGATTCTATTAAATTTTAGTTAATGGTCGAGGGGATAGGGAAAAAATAAGACACAAAAAATCAATAGTTGTAGCTCGTGATAGCAGTTACGCGAGCGATTTAGGGGTGCTCGGGGTGCAGCTGCAAATCCCCCTTTTGAGAGTTCGGGTAACTTCCGCACTCGAATAAAGTCAAGTACTTCAGTTAGTAAAAAGTTTCTTAAGACACAAGGTGTGTATCCTATAGGAATCCATTGTAAAATGTTCTGGATTCGCTGGTCGTTTGCTAGCAACATTAACAGGGTAGATACCCCATTAATTATTATTACATTTAACCATGTAGATGTTTAATGATAATACGTCTATTGTTTTAAACTGTTCTGCGGAAATGTGGGCAAAATCTTAATTAAAAAAATTAATAATACGCTATATACTAGGTTTGAATTACTGTTTTGTTTTACGAGCATATGACAGCATGTAGTTAGGATCAACTGTGTGTTATGGTCAGTAGTGTAACTTCATCTAGCGCGAGAACATATTTTTCTTTGGCCATAACTCTTTTACGGGGTTTCACTAGGCTGTTTGAACACACGTAACTAACAGCTAGAATATGTGACTGGTCTGTATGCAAGAGCAAACGAATAATTTATTGGTTATCACCTGTACAATATACAAAAGAATATATCTATTATGCTTTTGTAATGGCCAGATTTTCTTCCCTACATCAATGTTTTTCTTCAAATATTATAGCACTTTTTTCACTGAAGGTAGTGAACATTGTCATTACCATTTGCTTAAGGAAAGACATGTATGAACGACAGTGAGAATTTATAAGTTTTTTTCAAATTGCAGACCAATAAATGTTCTTAAGTCTTAAATTGTCAAGTAAAAAACTAAGAACGAAATGCAATGAGCACATTGTATGTCTCTTCTTGTCTCTTGTCTGGTCATAGGGTTCATCTGGAGGTTGCAGGCTATGTTCTCCGATTTCCCGCCTCCTAATGGTTAATTCAAGCGACCCGTGTGTCTGATGTATTGTTCCAAGGCACCCACACGCTGATCGGTCGATGTCATTGATGATGGTCAGTAGATCGGGGTTAATGAGCGAGTCAGACCGGTGTTTAGGGACAGAGTCATACGAAGGGTGCGACGGGTCCGTCGACTCAGAAGTGTTGTGTTGTTTCCTCTTTGTCGCAGTTAGGACATACTGGTGAGTCCGCAAGGCGCCGAAGATGCAGGAACGCTGACATTGCATTTCAATACTGTTTTAATACTTTTTGATCAGCATACCAATGACATATTCCGTTTCACATCAAAGGGACTACGCCATTGGTTTAATACATCTCTGTAAGCAGTCTTCAAATATCAACTTAAGATATTATAACGTGTTTGCATATAATTAAAATTTTACTGCTGAAAATATTAAATTTATATAATTTTAATTGTCAATAATGTCGTCATTTTATACAAAAAATTTAAATATTAATTTCAATTTATACGAGCCGCAGCATCGGGTGTTGAAAACGACAGTACTTTAACTGAAGTCGGAAATCACTCAGGTATTGTGTTTATTACCTTTTAAATTATATTAAATAGGTATGCTTACTTTCTTATATTATAAAAGAAAACATAAGTATTTAATTCAGTTATTTATAATTAAACTAAAGTTTTCCAGAAAATGATGGGAGATTCTCACTTAAACAACACTCGTTTAATGAATGGAAGTTTGGAAAGTGAAGGCAATCAGGATGGTAATAAGTTAATTATAATTTAACCATAACAATGTTTACATAATTAAGTTTTAGTTTAACTTTATTTCTTCATACTTCGGAGAATGTAAATCAAGTTTTATACACAATTATCGTAGCATATTAGCTCTCGCTTTTGTTTTATATCTGAGAATTTGTTTGCTGGATGGTCTTTAATTTTCTATCATAACAAATAGCAGATAAGACTTGGATAAATAGTAATTATCCATACAGCTATTCGATTCTCATTGTAGACTACGCGTAGCTCAATATAGTTTTATTACTGTAGTAAATTTAGTATATGGCTAGCAACGTGATTTGTTATCGATGTTACGTAACATTAACTAGTTGAAACTTCTGAATACCAGACACGAGGAGAAAGATTCCCCTTTCCTCGCGGTGTTCGTGCGTCTAACGTCTAAGTAGGATCGAGTTTACATAGAAGTCCAACTGGGAGGACTTTCTTTGGCGATATATCAATGGGTGTACTTTGCAGATCGTCCATATAATATAGACTGGATTGATTAATATCGGTAGTTTTCTCTATCTATTGAAGTCACATGTCTGGAACAAAGGGCCTATGCTTCCGAGATTATAAGTAATTTCTTTTTCAGATGCTTCTGTACCTCTTCCAACACATCAATGTGAAGTTTGTGGAAACCGTGCAGTATCAAATCATTACGGAGCGTACGCCTGCATTTCTTGTGCGGTGTTTTTTGACAGCCACGTAAGACTAGAAAAAGAAATAATTACTTGCGTAACTGTGCGTGGAAACTGTTCTACAATCAGAAGGAGAAATATTATCACATGCGACTTCTGCCGCTTCAGCAAGTGTCACGACGCCAATCTGAGGCACGAAATAATCACAAGTAAGTTGCGCTATTGTCTTAAATTACAAAAATACAATGTTATATTAAACATAACACGAAACAATTTACTAGGTTCTCCACGCTTTGTATTACCGTCACCTAAAATAGAAGACGAACGGGTAAGTGACGATCAATCATTATGGAATTTGAAAATTTGTTTTGATAGTACAAGATACTAGTTCAAAAAATGTTAAATACAACTTTACATTTAAAATTGTGATAAAATGTCTGTTTAAAAACAAAAGTCAGTTTACACCAGGATTTGAATGCGGGCCATCCATTACACTGTAAAAACAATACAAGTTTAATTTTCGAATATATTTTATTCTGTATATACTAAAATCTTACTTACCTTCGTATTACCTCCAGACACATTCCAGGCATCTTTATACAATACATCTTTCATAAAATACAATGGAAATTCGTATTGTCCATTGTATTTTATGTTATTACGAGATTTAACACCTCACAGTTCAAGGCAGAAATTGAATTTGATTGTATGGATAATTATCTTCCGGAATGTCTGAAGAGTAGTCAAATAACCTGAAAAATTTATGAGATTTATAGCATTAACAAGTCAGCTTTGTGAAAATCAGAAAAGAATTTCTCACCTTAATGATTCAATCTGTTCAAAATTTTCGTCAGTTTCGAAGTCTTCCTGTACCTCTGTCATGAACTCCGTTAACATTTCAATAACGTTTTGTAGGAAATCATGAAGGTCAGCTGCCTGCAAATCTTTATCACTAATCAACACACCTAAAAACATAGAAAAATCACACATTATATACGTCATCTAAAGGAAATTAGCATTAATTAAAACGAAGTAATAACATCTTGCAGTATCAGATCGAGTTTTAAAATGTTATACGCTTCCACTGTAGTTAAATTTCTTGGAAGAAAATGGGTTATTATTTCGTTTACGTAATCTCTTAGGTCCTGTATGTCCTTCATTATAATCATAAAATCTGAAAGTGATTGCCAACCAATACAGATAAAACAATTGTGCAATCTAAGCATTTCAAATACGTTAAGAGATTTCTCTACAAGTTGCATGACAGCTCCTCTTTCGTGTGTCTTCCACCTTATGTCTTTCTACAAAGAAGTAAATATTAATGTTAAAATCAGAAGAAAAAACAATCCAGAAAAGTACTACCACCTCTAATTATGTCACCAAACGTTTATTTCTTACGTACTTACTTGTTTTTTCCACATTATTTTTCTTCGTGGTCATGACGAAACTATTACATCATGGGTGCAATCATGCATTATAAGCTTCACACACATCAAATTCTACCTTCCCCATAACTACTGTCGTAATACTTGAATGGTAACATATGCAGAAAATTGTATTCAAAGAATTATGAAGCAAACTTTTATTGCATTTACTTTGGATAATAAAAAATATAGC
>NW_019384364.1:658448-857788 GCF_000671375.1 Centruroides sculpturatus | reverse complement strand
TGGGCAAAATCTTAATTAAAAAAATTAATAATACGCTATATACTAGGTTTGAATTACTGTTTTGTTTTACGAGCATATGACAGCATGTAGTTAGGATCAACTGTGTGTTATGGTCAGTAGTGTAACTTCATGTAGCGAGAGAACATATTTTCCTTTGGACATAACTCTTTTACGGGATTTCACTGCCTGTTTGAACACACGTAACTAACAGCTAGAATATGTGACTGGTCTATATGCAAGAGCAAACGAATAATTATTGGTTACCACTTCTACAATATACAAAAGAATATATCTATTATGATTTTGTAAAGGCCAGCGTTTTTTTCCTAGATCAATTTTTCCTAGATTCCGTTTTTCTTCAAATATTATAGCACCTTTTTCACTGAAGGTGGACAACATTCTCATTACCATTTGCTTAAGGAAAGACATATATATGGACGACAGTGAGAATTTATAGGTTTTTTTTTTTAAATTGCAGACCAATAAATGTTCTTAAGTCTTAAATTGTCAAGTAAAAAAGTAAGAACGAAATGCAATGAGCACATTGTACGAGGGCAGGCTGAAAAATAATGCACACATTCTTGTAGAACGCGAACAAAAACAAATAGCAAGATCGGGCAAAAAGTGCATTAAAGTACAATTCTTAAGCTTCAAAAGCATATATTTATTTCTCAACATAGTCACCTTTAAGGCTAACACATTTCTCCCAACGTGCAACAAGTTTTTTCATTCCGTCACTGAAAAATTCTTCCGACTTTTCTCGAATCCAGGACTTGACAGCTGCGTTCACCTCATCGTCTGAGGTGTAATTATTACCCTTGAGGTCTCTCTTTAAGTAGAGGAAACAAATAAAAGTCACAAGGCGCAAGATTGGGAGAAATAAGGAGGGTGTGGAATCGGTTCAAATTTCAGGTTTCGCAGAGCCTCTCCAGTTGGGCGCGAGGTGTGTGGACGAGCATTGTGATGTTGCAAGTTTATTGATGTCAGGCTGCCTCTAACATAACAAACTCAACGTCAGAGGTGTTTTAGAGTATGTATGTACTGAGAAGAATTAAACATTGGAACAAGGTGCAACGGTAATTGTCTGTGGCAGTGATCGGACTTCCGCTGCGTGTTTCATCAACAATTATGGCTTTTCCAGGCTCGCAACCACGAAATTTTATTATCCGTCAATTTACAATAGAGCTATCAACAGCATCGTCACCATAAACAGCCTTTAAACGTAATTTTTTCAGAAGTTAAAAATTTGATAAAAGCACGCTGTTTCACTGGCGTTGACATAGCACCGGAACATGTCTCCATATTTCCGCTTCTCAAAATATACTGAATGAACGCAACAACCTCAAACTGCGCATGCACATAGAGGGGGAATGTTACTTCCATATGCCACCTGGCACCCTTCTGAAAATCATTTCGTTTGTGCTCTACAAGCATGTGTGCATTACTTTTCAGCCTACACTCGTATGTCTCTTCTTGCCTCTTGTCTCGTCATAGGGTTCATCTGATGATTGCAGCCCGTTGCGCTGTTCTCCGATTTGTCGCCGCTTGGTGGTTAATTCGGGCGACCCGTGTGTCGGATGTATTGTTCCAAGGCACCCACACGCTGATGGGTCGATGTCATTGATGATGGACAGTAGATCGAAGTTAATGAGCGAATCAGATCTGTGTTTAGGGACAGAATCCTACTAAGGGTGCGACGAGGTCAGTCGACTCAGAAGTGTTGCGTTGTTTCCTCTTTGTTGCAGTTAGGACACACTGGTGAGTCCACAAGGCGCCGAAGGTGCAGGAACGCTGACATTGCATTTCAATACTGCTTTAATAGAGAGGTTGCGGCCGACGTTTTCATCGCGAAAATGTGTACGTCAGACGTTCAGCGCCGCCATCCTGTAAGCCTAGAAGTTTGACAATGGAATTTGGAACGTCGAGCATGATCCCACTGACGTTCCAAACGTCATTGTCAAACTTCTAGGCTTACAGGATGGCGGCGCTGAACGTCTGACGTACACATTTTCGCGATGAAAACGTCGGCCGCAACCTCTCTATTAAAGCAGTATTGAAATGCAATGTCAGCGTTCCTGCACCTTCGGCGCCTTGTGGACTCACCAGTGTGTCCTAACTGCAACAAAGAGGAAACAACGCAACACTTCTGAGTCGACTGACCTCGTCGCACCCTTAGTAGGATTCTGTCCCTAAACACAGATCTGATTCGCTCATTAACTTCGATCTACTGTCCATNGCCGACCCTGCGGTCACAAATATATATTATAAAAAATAAGTATTAATTTAAATATATACTTGTCCAAAAGTCAGTTAACCGAATTTGCAAGCAGTATTTACAAGAAAAAGAAAACCACACTAAATTTTTAAAACTATAAAGACAACGTAACGCTTAAGCAATTTGCTAAGGGGATGCCTCACGTGACCCTTTATATAAATATAAAAAGATGGTCCTTATTTTAGATGTTACATACGTGAGTAAAATTTAGAAAAAACACTGGTCGTAACCACACCGTTGGTAAGGTTCGCTCCCACGACCAATTATTAAATTTTCAGTGTTTTAAATCCATTTGGCCAGTGTCAACGTTGTAATATTTATATTAAACAAGAAGATCTCAAAATCTCTACAAATTTATATGGAAAAAAAATGTAAAGTACTGTACGTCACTTACCTGTTCGTCTTCTATTCGAGATGACGGTAATTCAAAGTCAGGAGAACCTAGTAAATTGTTTCGTGTTATGATTATTATAACATTCTTTTTTTTTAATTTAACACAATAGTGCTACTTACTTGTTATTATTTCGTGCTTCAGATTGACGTCGTGACATTTGCTGAAGCGGCAGTAGTCGCAAGTGATAATATTTCTCCTTCTGTTTGTTGAACAGTTTCCACGCCCAGTTACGCAAATAATTATTTCCTTTCCTTACGTGGCTCTCAAAAAACATTGCACAAGAAAAGCAGGTGTACGCTCCGTAATGATTCGTTGTTGCAACGTTTCCACAAACTTCACATTGATGTGTTGGAAGAGCTACAGAAACATATGAAAAAAAATTACTTATTATCTCATAAGCATGGGCCCTTAGTTTCATACATGTAACTTCAATTGATAGAAAAAACTATCGATATTGTTTAATCAATCCAGTTTCTGCTATATGGACGATCTGCAAAGGGCACTCCACACCGGCATATCGTCATAGAAAGTCCTCCCAGTTGGACTTCTATGCAAAATTGATCCTACTTAGACGTTAAACGCACGAACACCGCGAGATAAGGGGAATCTTTCTCCTCGTGTCTGGTATTCAGCAGTTTTAACTAGTTAATGTTTCGTAACATCGATAACAAATCACGTTGGTAGGCATATACTAAATGTACTACAGTAATGGAACTATATTCAGCTACGCATAATCTATATTAAGAANCACCTCATCGTCTGAGGTGTAATTATTACCCTTGAGGTCTCTCTTTAAGTAGAGGAAACAAATAAAAGTCACAAGGCGCAAGATTGGGAGAAATAAGGAGGGTGTGGAATCGGTTCAAATTTCAGGTTTCGCAGAGCCTCTCCAGTTGGGCGCGAGGTGTGTGGACGAGCATTGTGATGTTGCAAGTTTATTGATGTCAGGCTGCCTCTAACATAACAAACTCAACGTCAGAGGTGTTTTAGAGTATGTATGTACTGAGAAGAATTAAACATTGGAACAAGGTGCAACGGTAATTGTCTGTGGCAGTGATCGGACTTCCGCTGCGTGTTTCATCAACAATTATGGCTTTTCCAGGCTCGCAACCACGAAATTTTATTATCCGTCAATTTACAATAGAGCTATCAACAGCATCGTCACCATAAACAGCCTTTAAACGTAATTTTTTCAGAAGTTAAAAATTTGATAAAAGCACGCTGTTTCACTGGCGTTGACATAGCACCGGAACATGTCTCCATATTTCCGCTTCTCAAAATATACTGAATGAACGCAACAACCTCAAACTGCGCATGCACATAGAGGGGGAATGTTACTTCCATATGCCACCTGGCACCCTTCTGAAAATCATTTCGTTTGTGCTCTACAAGCATGTGTGCATTACTTTTCAGCCTACACTCGTATGTCTCTTCTTGCCTCTTGTCTCGTCATAGGGTTCATCTGATGATTGCAGCCCGTTGCGCTGTTCTCCGATTTGTCGCCGCTTGGTGGTTAATTCGGGCGACCCGTGTGTCGGATGTATTGTTCCAAGGCACCCACACGCTGATGGGTCGATGTCATTGATGATGGACAGTAGATCGAAGTTAATGAGCGAATCAGATCTGTGTTTAGGGACAGAATCCTACTAAGGGTGCGACGAGGTCAGTCGACTCAGAAGTGTTGCGTTGTTTCCTCTTTGTTGCAGTTAGGACACACTGGTGAGTCCACAAGGCGCCGAAGGTGCAGGAACGCTGACATTGCATTTCAATACTGCTTTAATAGAGAGGTTGCGGCCGACGTTTTCATCGCGAAAATGTGTACGTCAGACGTTCAGCGCCGCCATCCTGTAAGCCTAGAAGTTTGACAATGGAATTTGGAACGTCGAGCATGATCCCACTGACGTTCCAAACGTCATTGTCAAACTTCTAGGCTTACAGGATGGCGGCGCTGAACGTCTGACGTACACATTTTTGCGATGAAAACGTCGGCCGCAACCTCTCTATTAAAGCAGTATTGAAATGCAATGTCAGCGTTCCTGCACCTTCGGCGCCTTGTGGACTCGCCAGTGTGTCCTAACTGCAACAAAGAGGAAACAACACAACACTTCTGAGTCGACTGACCTCGTCGCACCCTTAGTAGGATTCTGTCCCTAAACACAGATCTGATTCGCTCATTAACTTCGATCTACTGTCCATCATCAATGACATCGACCCATCAGCGTGTGGGTGCCTTGGAACAATACATCCGACACACGGGTCGCCCGAATTAACCACCAAGCGGCGACAAATCGGAGAACAGCGCAACGGACTGCAATCATCAGATGAACCCTATGACGAGACAAGAGGCAAGAAGAGACATACGAGTGTAGGCTGAAAAGTAATGCACACATGCTTGTAGAGCACAAACGAAATGATTTTCAGAAGGGTGCCAGGTGGCATATGGAAGTAACATTCCCCCTCTATGTGCATGCGCAGTTTGAGGTTGTTGCGTTCATTCAGTATATTTTGAGAAGCGGAAATATGGAGACATGTTCCGGTGCTATGTCAACGCCAGTGAAACAGCGTGCTTTTATCAAATTTTTAACTTCTGAAAAAATTACGTTTAAAGGCTGTTTATGGTGACGATGCTGTTGATAGCTCTATTGTAAATTGACGGATAATAAAATTTCGTGGTTGCGAGCCTGGAAAAGCCATAATTGTTGATGAAACACGCAGCGGAAGTCCGATCACTGCCACAGACAATTACCGTTGCACCTTGTTCCAATGTTTAATTCTTCTCAGTACATACATACTCTAAAACACCTCTGACGTTGAGTTTGTTATGTTAGAGGCAGCCTGACATCAATAAACTTGCAACATCACAATGCTCGTCCACACACCTCGCGCCCAACTGGAGAGGCTCTGCGAAACCTGAAATTTGAACCGATTCCACACCCTCCTTATTTCTCCCAATCTTGCGCCTTGTGACTTTTATTTGTTTCCTCTACTTAAAGAGAGACCTCAAGGGTAATAATTACACCTCAGACGATGAGGTGAACGCAGCTGTCAAGTCCTGGATTCGAGAAAAGTCGGAAGAATTTTTCAGTGACGGAATGAAAAAACTTGTTGCACGTTGGGAGAAATGTGTTAGCCTTAAAGGTGACTATGTTGAGAAATAAATATATGCTTTTGAAGCTTAAGAATTGTACTTTAATGCACTTTTTGCCCGATCTTGCTATTTGTTTTTGTTCGCGTTCTACAAGAATGTGTGCATTACTTTTCAGCCTGCCCTCGTACAATGTGCTCATTGCATTTCGTTCTTACTTTTTTACTTGACAATTTAAGACTTAAGAACATTTATTGGTCCGCAATTTAAAAAAAAAACCTATAAATTCTCACTGTCGTCCATATATATGTCTTTCCTTAAGCAAATGGTAATGAGAATGTTGTCCACCTTCAGTGAAAAAAGTGCTATAATATTTGAAGAAAAACGTTGATGTAGGGAACAAAATCTGGCCATTACAAAATCATAATGGATATATTCTTTTGTATATTGTACAGGTGATAACCAATAAATTATTTGTTTGCTCTTGCATACAGACCAGTCACATATTCTAACTGTTAGTTACGTGTGTTCAAACAGGCAGTGAAATCCCGTAAAAGAGTTATGTCCAAAGGAAAATATGTTCTCTCGCTACATGAAGTTACACTACTGACCATAACACAGAGTTGATCCTAACTACATGCTGTCATATGCTCGTAAATCAAAACAGTAATTCAAACTTAGTATATAGCGTATTATTAATTTTTTAATTAAGATTTTGCCCACGTTTCCGCACAACAGTTTAAAACAATAGACGTATTATCAGTAATCATTTACACGGTTAAATGTAATAATAATTAATGGGGTATCTACCCTATTAATGTCACCAGCAAAAGACCAGAGAATCCAGAACATTTTACAATGATTTCCTAAAGGATACAAACTTTGTGCCTTAAGAAACTTTTTACTAACTGAAGTACTTGACTTTACTCGAATGGGGAAATTACCCGAACTCTCAGAATTGGGATTTGCAGCTGCACCCCGAGCACCCCTAAATTACCCGCGTAATTGCTATCACGAGCTACAACTATCATTCCTTATGTCTTATTTTTTCCCCAATCCCTCGACCATTAACCAAAATTTAATAGCATCAATGCCCCTTATACATAAGTTACTGTACCAAAATTTCGTTTCTTAATACTTAACCCATTCCGATATATTCGACTAAACAAACCACACAGACACATTCCAGGCAGCTTTATCAGTTCAGAGGTGTAAAAAAAATAACGATTCCAAAATCCACATTGTCAAATGTGACACGGTAACACTATTATATGAAAACAGCAGGCAATGTAAGCCGTTTTATGTTACAACAGCCGGAAAAGTAAGGTAATAATTACATAATGGTCCAACATAATTTCAAAATTAAGTGGTTCTCTGAGAGGTTCGGTTTATGAACTCGTTCCCAGACCTAACCTCTCAGAAAAACCTTTATCTCTTGACATGATATATACAACTTAGCCTATATGGCTATTGCGCCAAAAAGCTCCAATCAACCAACCTGTGTGTAAGGATAGATGTTAGTGCGTGTGAGTGGTACGTTTTTATTCACGCTGTTTGAAGCTTAATTCCTGTGCTTTTTGTCGAAAACATTTCCAAACTTTGCAGGAAGGTTTATTTATTAGGGAATTGAAGCTATTAAACTTTGTGATTAGAAGGTCGAGGGTGGGAAGAAAAACGGGGTCGTGTGTATCTGTAGTAAAATCGGACTTAAAAATGCTAACAACTAAAACTGTCACGCATTTACTTTTTATAAAACCCATCCACACCTTCAAAATTAAGCTGTTTGCCATTTAATTTTGGTAAGACCAACTATTACAGTTCAGTTGTTTTATCAATTCTGCTGGGCTAATTTAATAGGAAATTGAGAATTAAGGGGGCCTACTTTGTAGCTGATTCTAACCTGCGTTGTTTATTAGAAAAATAATATAGAAACGGAGCACGTGGTCTATCAAATGGCATACCTGGACAACTTTATGAAAAACTGACCCCCTATGTAAGTGGTATATACAGAAATCCCGAAAAACTTCGCGCAGCCAGCTTATTGGTGAGATACGAAATCTGTGTTNTGTGTATCTGTAGTAAAATCGGACTTAAAAATGCTAACAACTAAAACTGTCACGCATTTACTTTTTATAAAACCCATCCACACCTTCAAAATTAAGCTGTTTGCCATTTAATTTTGGTAAGACCAACTATTACAGTTCAGTTGTTTTATCCATTCTGGTGGGCTAATTTAATAGGAAATTGAGAATTAAGGGGGTCTGCTTTGTAGCTGATTCTAACCTGCGTTGTTTATTAGAAAAATAATATAGAAACTGAGCACGTGGTCTATCAAATGGCATACCTGGACAATTTTATGAAAAACTGACCCCCTATGTAAGTGGTATATACAGAAATCCCGAAAAACTTCGCGCAGCCAGCTTATTGGTGAGATACGAAATCTGTGTTCACTGGGCATTTGGTCTCATCCAGGTGAGTACAGATTTAATTGTATCGGAAGAATCGTCGTATGCAAATGCTTTTCAGAGTACAACAAGTCAAGTTTTTCAGACAATAGAAATATTTATTTGCTCCAATAAAAATAGCTAAATACAACTTTACATTTAAAATTGTGATAAAATGTCTGTTTAAAAACAAAAGTCAGTTTACACCAGGATTTCAATGCAGAGCATCCATTACACTGTAAAAACAATACAAGTTTAATTTTCGAATAAATTTTATTCTGTATATATTAAAATCTTACTTACCTACGTATTGAAATTCGTATTGTCCATTGTATTTTATGTTATTACGAGATTTAACACCTCACAGTTCAAGGCAGAAATTGAATTTGATTGTATGGATAATTATCTTCGAAAATGTCTGAAGAGTAGTCAAATAAGCTGAAGAATTCACGAGATTTATAGCATTAACAACTCAGCTTTGAGAAAATCAGAAAAGAATTCCCCACCTTAATGTGTCAATCTCTTCAAAATTTTCTTCAGTTTCGAATTCTTCGTGCATATGTATCATGAACGCCATTAACGTTTCTATAATGTTTTCTAGGAACTCATGAAGGTCAGCTACCTGCAAATCTTTATCAGTAATCAACACATCTAAAACATAAATCACACATTATATAAGTCATCTAAAGGAAATTAGCATTAATTAAAACGAAGTAGTACCATCTTGCAGTATCAGATCGAGTTTTAAAATGTTATACGCTTCCACTGTAGTTAAATGTCTTGGAAGAGAATCGGTTATTATTTCGTTTACACTATCTCTTAGCTCCTGTATGTCCTTTATTATACTTATAAAATCTACAAATGATTGCAAACCAATATAAAGAAAACAATTGTGCAATCTAAGCATTTGAAAAACGTTAAGAGATCTCTCTACTAGTTGCATCACAGCTCCTCTTTCGTGTGTATTCAACCATATGTCTTTCTACAAAAAAGTAAATATTCATCTTAAAGTCAGAAGAAAAACAAACAATCCAGAAAGCTACTACCACTTTTAATTATGTCACGAAACGTTTATTTCTTACGTATTTACTTGTTTTTCCACATAGTTTCGTGATGATCGAGGAGAAAAATAATTACATCATGGCGGCAATCGTGCATCATAAGCCTCAAAGACAATCAAATTCTACCCTCCCCATAACTGCTGTCGTAATACTTGAATGGTCCCTTATACAGAAAAACTCTATTCAAAAGAATTATGAAGCAAACTTGTGTTGCTTCTACTTTGGATAATACTTTATATTCTTGCTATATTTTTGATTACTTCTGCTCATTAGTTTGCTGAACACTTAAAATCAGTTCAGTCGCACTGATTAAGTGTTCAGCTAACTAAAAAGGAAACTAAAATCACGAAATTAAGTATTACAGCAGAAAATTAACTAAATGTGCTCATCAATTTTTCCCGTTGGAAAAACCATTAACATACACCTTTGTTCGTGGTAAGTATTGCTACGAATGAAAACACTATTTACCTTTTTTTCCTCACTTAACCGGCGAAAAGATGGAAAAGAATTTAACCACTTGTAGTAGTATTGTTCCATATATTTCATACATTCAGTAAATGTTCTGACATAGTTCAGGAAAATCTAGAATATTAAAATTAATTTTTATTTTACTCTAAAAAAAGATCCTTATAAAAAAATTATTACAAAAAATAAATATTTTCTAAAACTCATTAATTTAATTTAAATGCATACTTGTCCAAAAGTCAGTTGACCGTTTTTGCAAGCAGTCTTTACAAGAAAAATAAGAACAACAACAAATTTGTAAGCTGTCAAAAGACAACGTAACACTTGAGCAATTTGCCAAGGGGGTGCCTCACGAGATCCTTTATAAAAATATGAAAACATGGTCCTTATTTTAGATGTTACATACGTGAGTAAAATTTAGAAAAAACACTCCACGTAACCACACCGTTGGGAAGGTTCGCTCTCACGACCAATTATTAAATTTTCAGTGTTTTAAATCCATTTGGCCAGTGTTAACGTTGTAACATTTATATTAAAGAAGAAGATCTCAAATCTCTACAAGTTTATATGAAAAAAATATATATATAAAGTACGTAAATAAGGACGACAACATGATCTTTACACTAGTTAACTGAGTTTTGGGCTACCATATATTCATACAGTCACATAAAGCTTTATTTTTACAAAAAATTGTAAGTTGAACTCAAAAATCACTACGTAGTAATAAATATTTTAAAATTATATCTGGAGTCCATGGAACCACTAGAAGAATCTTTAGAATAAGGATACAGCGAGTGCTTTAAAAAGTTACCAGTATGAAAATATGCATTCGCCGCAGTACTTTTTGAGACTTCCACAATTGGTCTTGACTTCTTGTACACGATAAATGACTAATCAAAGGACAACATACCATCACAAATCCGGCACATGTTGTATTCATATTAGTGTTAAGTATGTTCTTTTTATTGGAGCAAATAAATATTTCTATTGTCTGAAAAACTTGACTTGTTAGACTCTGAAAAGCATTTGCATACGACGATTCTTCCGATACAGTTAAGTCTGTACCCACCTGGATGAGACCAAATGACCAATGAACACAGGTAGTTGATTTCGTATCTCACCAATAAGCTGGCTACGCGAAGTTTTTCGGGATTTCTGTATATACTACTTACACAGGGGGTCAGGTTTTCATAAAGTTGTCCAGGTATGTCATTTGATAGACCACGTGTTCCGTTTCCGTATTATTTTTCAAATAAACAACGCAGGTTAGAATCAGCTACAAAGCAGACCCACTTAATTCTCAATTTCCTATTAAAGTAGCCCACCAGAATTGATAAAACAACTGAACTGTAATAGTTGCTCTTACCAAAATTAAATGGCAAACAGCTTAATTTTGAAGGTATGGATGAGTTTTATAAAAAGTTGTAAATGCGTGACAGTTTTAGTTGTTAGCATTTTTAAGTCCGACCTTACTACAGATACACACTACACCGTTTGTCTTCCCACCTTTCGACATTCTAATAACAAAATTTAATAACATCATTTCCCTAATAAATAAATTTTCCTGCAAAATTCGAAAATGTTTTCGACAAAAAGCACATGAATTAAGCTTGAAACAGGGTAAACAAAATCGTACCACTCACACGCAATAACATCTATCCTTACACACAGGTTGGTTGGTTGGAGCTTTTTGGCGCAATAGCCGTATAGGCTAAGTTGTATATACCATGTATATAAAGGTTTTTCTAAGGGAACGACATACAGGAGGTTCTGTTGGTCCATTAAACTGTTCTCTGAGAGGTTCTGTTTGGGAACTCGTTCGCAAACCTAACCTCTCAGAAAACAATTTAATGGACAAACAAAATTTTAAATTTGCGTAATTATTATCTTACTTTCTCGGCTGTTGTAACATAACACGGCTTACACTTCCTGCTGTTATCATATAATAGTGTAACCGTGTCACATTTGACAATGTGGATTTAGGAATCGCTATTTTTTACACACCTCTGAACTGATAAAGATGCCTGGAATGTGTCTGTGTGGTTTAGTTAAATATATCGGAATGGGTTAAGTACTAAAAAACGAAATTTTGGTACAGTAACTTGCGTATAAGGGGCATCGATTCTATTAAATTTTAGTTAATGGTCGAGGGGTTAGGGAAAAATAAGACACAAAAAATCAATAGTTGTAGCTCGTGATAGCAGTTACGCAAGCGATTTAGGGGTGCTCGGGGTGCAGCTGCAAATCCCAATTCTGAGAGTTCGGGTAATTTCCCCATTCGAGTAAAGTCAAGTACTTCAGTTAGTAAAAAGTTTCTTAAGGCACAAGGTTTGTATCCTTTAGGAAATCATTGTAAAATGTTCTGGATTCTCTGGTCTTTTGCTGGTGACATTAATAGGGTAGATACCCCATTAATTATTATTACATTTAACCGTGTAAATGATTACTGATAATACGTCTATTGTTTTAAACTGTTGTGCGGAAACGTGGGCAAAATCTTAATTAAAAAATTAATAATACGCTATATACAAAGTTTTAATTACTGTTTTGATTTACGAGCATATGACAGCATGTAGTTAGGATCAACTGTGTGTTATGGTCAGTAGTGTAACTTCATGTAGCGAGAGAACATATTTTCCTTTCGACATAACTCTTTTACGGGGTTTCACTGCCTGTTTGAACACACGTAACTAACAGTTAGAATATGTGACTGGTCTGTATGCAAGAGCAAACAAATAATTTATTGGTTATCACCTGTACAATATACAAAAGAATATATCCATTATGATTTTGTAATGGCCAGATTTTGTTCCCTACATCAACGTTTTTCTTCAAATATTATAGCACTTTTTTCACTGAAGGTTCACTGAACATTGTCATTACCATTTGCTTAATGAAAGACATGTATGGACGAGAGTGAGAATTTATAAGTTTTTTTCAAATTGCAGACCAATAAATGTTCTTAAGTCTTAAATTTTCAAGTAAAAAGGTAAGAACAAAATGCAATGAGCACATTGTATGTCTCTTCTTGCCTCTTGTCTCGTCATAGGGTTCATCTGGAGATTGCAGCCTCTTGGGCTATGTTCTCCGATTTGCCGCTCCCTGGTGGTTAATTCAAGCGACCCGTGTGTCTGATGTATTGTTCCAAGGCACCCACACGCTGATGGGTCGATGACATTGATGATGGACAGTAGATCGGGGTTAATGAGCGAATCAGATCAGTTTTAGGGGCAGAGACCTACTAAGAATGCGACGGGGGCCGTCGATTCAGAAGTGTTGTGTTGTTTCCTGTTTGTCGCAGTTAGGACACACTGGCGAGTCCGCAAGGCGCCGAAGGCGCAGCAACGGTCACATTGTATTTCAATACTGCTTTAATACTTTTAGATTAGCAAACCAATGACATAGTCCGTTTCAAATCAAACGGACTACGCTATTGGTTTAATACATCTCTGTAAGCAGTCTTCAAATATCAACTTAAAATATTATTACGTGTTCATATATAATTAAAATTTTATTGCTGAAAATATTAAATTTATATTATTTTAATTGTCAATAATGTCGTCATTTTATGCAAAAAATTTAAATATTAAATTTAGTTTATACGAGCTGCAGCATGGGGTGTTGAAAACGACACTACTTTAACTAAAGTCGAAATCACTCAGGTATTGTGTTTATTACTTTTTAAATTATATTAAATAGGTATGTTTACTTTCTTATATTATAAAAAAAAATGTAAGTATTTAATTCAGTTATTTATAATTAATCTACAGTTTGCCAGAAAATGATGGGAGATTCTCACTTAAACAACACTCGTTTAATGAATGGAAGTTTGGAAAGTGAAGACAATGAGGATGGTAATAAGTTAATTATAATTTAACCATAACGATGTGTACATATTTAAATTTTTGTTTAACTTTATTTTCTCATACTTCGGAGAATGTAAATTCAGTTTTATACACAATTATCGTAGCTGTTGCTTTTATTTTGTTTTATATCTGAGAATTTTGTAAGGGAGATTTATTTAATCTTCTCTCATAAAAATTGCAGATAAGACTTGGATAAATAGTAATTATCCATTACAGCTATTCGATTCTCATTATAGATTACGCGTAGCTCAATATAGTTGCATTACTGTAGTAAATTTAGTATATGGCTACCAACGTGATTTGTTATCCATGTTACGTAACATTAACTAGTTGAAACTGCCGAATACCAGACGCGAGGAGAAAGCTTTTCCTTACCCCACGGCGGTCGTGTGTCTAACGTCTAAGTAGGAAAAATTTTGCATGGAAGTCCAACTGGGAGGACTTTCTTTGGTGATATATCAAAGTGTGTTTTTTGTAGATCGTCTTTATAAGATGGACTGGATTGATTTAATATCGATACTTTTCTCTATTAATTGAAGTCACATGTCCGAAAGTAAGGACCCATGCTTACGAGATGATAAGTAATTTTTTTTTCAGATGTTTCTGTAGCTCTACCGACGCATCAATGTGAAGTTTGTGGAGACCGTGCAACATCAAATAATTACGGAGCTTACACCTGCTTTTTTTGTGCGTTGTTTTTTGACACACACGTAAGACTAGAAAAAAAAATAATTACTTGCGTAACTGGGCGTGGAAACTGTGCCACAAACAGAAGAAGAAATAATATCACTTGCGACTTCTGCCACTTCAGCAAGTGTCACGACGTTAATCTGAAGTACGAAATAATCACAAGTAAGTAGGTAGCGCTATTGTCTTATATTTAAAAAAAACAATGTTATAATCATAACACCAAACAATTTACTAGGTTGTCCATACTTTGAATTATCGTCATCTCGAATAGAAGACGAACAAGTAAGTGACGTACAATCATTATGGAATTTGAAAATTTGTTCTGATAGTACAAGATACTACTTCAAAAAATGTTAACACTAATATGAATACAACATGTGCCGGTTTTATTTTGGTACGTTTTCCTTTTGATTAGTCCGTTATCGTGTGCAGGAAGTCACGACTCAATTGTGCGGGTCTCGAAAAGTACTGCCCCACTAACACTACTGCAGTGAATTCATATTTTCATACAGGTGTTAACTTTTTAAAGCACTCGCTGTATTCGTAATCTAAAGATTTTTCTAGTAGTTCCATGGACTTCAGATATAATTTTAATATGATTATTACTACGTAGTGATTTTTGAGCTCGAGTTAGAATTTTTTGTATAAATAAAGTTTTATGTTACTGTATTAATTNATGGTAGCCCAAAACTCAGTTAACTAGTGTAAAGATCATGTTGTCGTCCTTATTTACGTACTTTATATATATATTTTTTTCATATAAACTTGTAGAGATTTGAGATCTTCTTCTTTAATATAAATGTTACAACGTTAACACTGGCCAAATGGATTTAAAACACTGAAAATTTAATAATTGGTCGTGAGAGCGAACCTTCCCAACGGTGTGGTTACGTGGAGTGTTTTTTCTAAATTTTACTCACGTATGTAACATCTAAAATAAGGACCATGTTTTCATATTTTTATAAAGGATCTCGTGAGGCACCCCCTTGGCAAATTGCTCAAGTGTTACGTTGTCTTTTGACAGCTTACAAATTTGTTGTGATTCTTATTTTTCTTGTAAAGACTGCTTGTGCTTCCAACGAATTGTTTACGTCTAGTGGTTATTCTGAATTCTGCTCACGTATGTAACATCTAAAATAAGGACCATTTTTTTATATTTTAAAAGGATCATATATAAAGGATGTCGTGAGGCACATCCCTTGGCAAATTTCTCAAGTGTTACGTTGTCTTTTGATAGTTTACAAATTTGTTGTGGTTTTTATTTTTCTTGTAAATACTGCTTGTAAAAACGGTTAAGTGACTCTAGAACAAGTATGCATTTAAATTAAATTTATGAGTTTTAGAAAATATTCATTTTTTGTAATATTTTTTTATAAGGATTTTTTTAGAGTAAAATTAAAATTAATTTTAATATTCTAGATTTTCCTGAACTATGTCAGAACATTTACTGAATGTATGAAATATATGGAACAATACTACTACAAGTGGTTAAATTCTTTTCCATCTTTTCGCCGGTTAAGTGAGGAAAAAAAGGTAAATAGTGTTTTCATTCGTAGCAATACTTACCACGAACAAAGGTGTATGTTAATGGTTTTCCCAATGGAAAAATTTCATGGGCACATGTAGTTAATTTTCTTTTTCTGCTGTAATACTTAAATTCGTGATTAGTTTTTTTTTTTTTAGTTAGCTGAACACTTAATCAGTGCGACTGAACTGATTTTAAGTGTTCAGCAAACTAATGTGCAGAAGTAATGAAAAATATAGCAAGAAAATAAAGCATTATCTAAAGTAGAATCTAAAGTAGAAGCAACAAAAGTTTGCTTCATAATTCTTTGAATAGAGTTTTCTGCATATGTTACCATTCAAGTATTAAGACAACAGTTATAGGGAAGGTAGAATTTGATTGTGTTTGAAGGTTATGATGCACGATTGCACCCATGATGTAATAGTTTTGTGATGACCACGAAGAAAAATAATGTGGAAAAAACAAGTAAGTACGTAAGAAATAAACGTTTGGTGACATAATTAGAGGTGGTAGTACTTTTCTGGATTGTTATTTCTTCTGATTTTAACATTAATATTTTACTTTTTTTGTAGAAAGACATAAGGTTGAAGACTCACGTAAGAGGAGCTGTGATGCAACTAGTAGAGAGATCTCTTAACGTTTTTGAAATGCTTAGATTGCACAATTGTTTTATCTATATTGGTCCGCAATCACTTTCAAATTTTACAATTATAATAAAGAACATACAGGAGCTAAGAGATTACTTAAACGAAATAATAACGTATTTTCTTCCAAGACATTTAACTACAGTGGAAGCGTATAACATTTTAAAACTCGATCTGATACTGCAAAATGGTATTACTTCGTATTAATTAATGCTAATTTCCTTTAGAAAAAACACACATTACATACGTCATCTATGTTTTTAGGTGTGTTGATTAGTGATAAAGATTTGCAGGTAGCTGACCTTCATGATTTCCTACAAAACGTTATTGAAATGTTAACGGAGTTCATGAGAGAGGTACACGAAGACTTCAAAACTGAAGAAAATTTTGAAGAGATTGTATCATTAAGGTGAGGAATTCTTTTCTGATTTTCACAAAGCTGACTTGTTAATGCTATAAATCTCATGAATTTTTCAGCTTATTTGACTACTCTTCAGACATTCCGGAAGATAATTATCCATACAATCAAATTCAATTTCTGCCTTGAACTGTGAGGTGTTTAAATCTCGAAATAAAATAAAATACAATGGACGATACGAATTTCAATACGTAGGTAAGTAAGATTTTAGTATATGCAGAATAAAATATATTCGAAAATTAAAGTGGTATTGTTTTTACAGTGTGATGGATGCCCTGCATTGAACTCCTGGTGTAAACTGACTTTTGTTTTTAAACAGACATTTTATGACAATTTTAAATGTAAAGTTGTTTTTAAACATTTTGTTTTTATTGGAGAGATTAAATGTTTTTATTGTTTGAAAAACTTGACTTGTTGGACTCTGTAAATCATTTGCATACGACGATTCTTCAGATTATAATTAATCTGTACCCACCAGTGACCGAGTAGATTAAACTACTGAACACTGGTAGTTGGTTCGTACCTCACCAATAAGCTGGTTACGTGAGTTTTTCGGGATTTCTGTATATATCACCCGCATAGTGGGTTAGTTTTTCATAGAAAGTTGTCCAGGTATGCACTTTGATAATACGGAAACGGAACACGTAATCTATTTTTCTAAGAAGCAACGCATGTTAGAGTCGGTCCCAAAGTACACCCCTTAGTTTTCAGTTTTCTATTATATTAGCCCACCAGAATGGATAACACAACTAAACTCTAATAGTTTGCCATTTAATTTTGGCATGACCAACAGCTTAATTTTGAGGGTATGGATGGTTTTTACAAAATAATTGTAAATACTAATGACAATTTTACTTTTTAGCATTTAACTCCGACCCTACTAGAGATACATACCACCCCGTTAATCTTCTCATCCCTCGACCTTTAATTACAAAATTTAATAGCATCGATTCCCTAATAAACAAACCTTCCTGCAAAATTTAAAAATATTTTCGACAAAAAGCACAGGAATAAAGCTTCAAACAGGGTAAGCAAAATTGTACCACCCACACATGCACTAACATCCATCCATACATAGAGGTTGTTGGTTGGGGTTTTTTGTTGGAAACCTTTATTGCCAAGCTGTACTATGTCTAAAGGTTTTTAAAAAATAATAAATATATACTATAAAATGATAACAAACAACAACCAACACATAAAACAGTACAAATAAACAAAACGACAGGATATATATAAGTAAAAACTAAATAAATAATCAAAGTATTTATACATATTAGTGACTTTCAGAAAATTCAGTATATTATCAATATTTGATTTCTGGCCCAAAACCTCTGCCAAACTTGCGATTCCGAAATACTGTACGCTTCCTCTCGATGGCAGAGTAATTACACAGTATATGTTTTACATTTAGAAAACGGTTGCAATACTGGCATACTGTCTGATCATCACCCTTCAAAAAGGTATCGATGAGTCAGCAGAGTATGTCCAATCTTCAAACGGATAAGGATTACCTCAGATCAACTTTTCATAAACCTCGTTAATTGTCCAATTTTCTATTAAAGGTTTGATCTCGTGTAATTTATTGTGGATTTGCGCATTCCATACATTTTGCCATCTCTCATGAGGTGGAAAACGACGTTTTTGAACGACGTCGTTAAAAAGCGACTAGCTTCAAGTCTCCTCCTTCAATAGACATTGCATGATGTAAAGGTCCTTTTGTCCTTTAAAGCATGTAATGTCTTATCGTTCCTTTGTCTTATAAATCCTTAGCATAAAGCATATGTCTACAGCACCTTTAATATGTTTGGAGACTACAAATCTACTCTTCAAATTGCTCAAAAGTATGGCAAGAAAGTCAATTTTTGGTCAAACAGAACACCCAAAACCTTAGCCTCGTTCACCATTGGAATTTTACCCTCATTTACGTAAATTTCAAAATCGGGGTACAAACCACGCCTTCGGCAAAAGTGGATGTACGAGGTCTTCTCCGTGTTAAAAATAAAACACTGGTCTTTAGTCATATATGCGATTTAGGGAAGTTTTAACTTGTCTCTCGATAAAACTCACGTTACTAGACTGACTAGGGATCTGGAAGTCATCCATATACAAAGTGTTTCACACTAGGAAGAAGACAATTAGCTATTCGGTTAATTTTAATTAGGAACAGAGTGACACTCAAAATACAACCTTGAGAAACACCTTCTTGCGTGAAAGGCCAGGGGTGGATCTAGGTTTTTCGGGGCCTAGGACTTATTGAAGTCCAGTGGGACCGAATTTTTTGTTAATACAAATAATAGTGTAAATTATTATTATATTGTTAATATTAACTATTTTTACTATACAATACGTACTCATTATTCATGAAAAAGTATTAAAAATTCATGATAATAATTCAATTTTTGTGGGCCCTTGACAATTGAAGCCAAGGGCTTAAGTCCTATTAATCCGTATGTAGATCTGGCCGAGTGGTGCACATCCTAACTTGGAATCTTCGATTCTGTAGAAAGTCTTTTTCTTTTTATAAAAATTGGCAAATTACCTCGCAATCCGAATTGCTGTAGATCACGGAGTATTCTGTATCGCCAGCAGCGATCGTAGGCCTTCTCTATATCGAAAAACACAGACACTAAATGCTGTTGTCGAACAAACGCTTCGCGTATAGATTTTTCTATACTCGATATACTAAATTGACCGTGTACTTCTGTTCTTACGAAATCCACTCTGATATGAAGAAAAGTAAAGATCCTTTCCCTCTAGGAGAAACATCAGACGTTTGTTTACCATTCTCTCAAAGAGTTTACAGAGCCAACTCGTCAAAGAGATTAGTCTGTAATTACAGGGATTCTTACGGTCTTTTCCTGGCTTGGGAATGAAAATAATCGATAGCCTCCAAGAGTCAGGAAATGTATGCTCTGTCTATATTGTGTTAAACAGATTCAAAAGATTACTAAGTGAATTGTTTGACAGATTTTTAATCATGCTGTACACATAAAACAGTAGATTTTATCTCGACCTACAGCAGCATTCCGCAAGCGACAGATAGCTGTTTGTGGTTCTATCCTGATAAATGGTACATTGTGTTCTATATTAGATAAGAAAACTAAAATTTAAACATTATTTTTTCGTTTGGGCTTTATAAGCTTGGAAAATCCTTGTATACATTATATTGCTGGGTGAAGAGGAAAACGTTTCACCCAACAAATCAGCAATACCTTGTATATTGTTGATTATTGTGCCTATATTTTCCAGCATGAACAAAGACTGAGAAGCGTATTTCCCATTAATTTTATGGATTTTATCCTAGACTGCTTATGAGCTAGTGGAAGATGTTATGCCAGAAGCATACTTCCTCCATGAATCCCTTTGGCTTTGCGTTTTTTTCCTGGCCTTTGCCTTTGCTTTTTGAACAGCAATCACATTGCTAGCATTGGGGTATCTTCTAAAAATTCTCCATGCTTTCTTTTGTTTGTATGCTGCGTCGCAATTCTGGTTCAACCATAGTTTTGGGTGTTTTGGATATCTGGTTGATGTTTTCGCCATTGTTTTTTCTGCTATATGAACAATACTGGAAATGATAGCTTCAACTGCATCATCGATATCAGTAATATTGACCATTTCCTCAGAGATAGTGGAGAATCCAAGCCGATCGGCTGTTTCCAGTTTCCAGCGTGGTGGACGGGCTGTTTCACAGCTTTCTCTGCTTCGGTATTTTAGAAATACAGTAGAACCTCGATTATCCGGACTAATTGGGAATGAAGGTAGTCCGGATAAGGAAAAATCTGGATAATCGAAACATACTTTAATTTGTCTTTTAATAATAACACAACACGTTTTCTTTTCGATGACATATCGGTAATATTAAAAGTAAATTCTGTATTTAAATCGTGATCAAATTTTCAAGAAACAAATGTTCGTATNATAATAGTATAAATTATTATTACATTGTTAATAACTATTTTTTATTATACGATAAGTATTCATTATTAATGAAAAAGTATTAAAAATTTATGATGATAATTCAATTTTTGTGGGCCCTTGACAATTGGAGCCAGGGGCTTAAGTCCTATTAATCCCTATGTAGATCTGGCCGAGTGGTGCCCATCCTAACTTGGAATCTTCGATTCTGTAGAAAGTCTTTTTTTATATAAAAATTGGCAAATTACCCCCAATCCGAATTGCTGTAGATCACGGAGTATTCTGTATCGCCATCAGCGATCGTAGGCCTTCTCTATATAGAAAAACACACACACTAAATGCTGTTGTCGAAAAAACGCTTCGCGTATAGATTTTTCGAGGTACACTAAATTGACCGTGGTACTTCTGTTCTTACGAAATCCACTCTGATATAAAGAAAAGTAATCTTTTTCCTCTAGGAGAAACACCAGACGTTTGTTTACCATTCTCTCAAAGAGTTTACAGAGACAACTTGTCAAAGAAATTAGTCTTAACTACAGGGATTCTTACTGTCTTTTCCTGGCTTGGGAATGGAAATAATCGATAGCCTCCAAGAGTCAAGAAATGTATGCTCTGTTCATATTCTGTTAGATAGATTCAAAAGATTACTAAGTGAATTGTTTGACAGATTTTTAACCATGCTGTAGTAGATTTTATCCGGAGCTACAGCAGTATTCCGCAAGCGACAGATAGCTGTTTCTGGTTCTATCCTGGTAAATGGTACATTGTGTTCTACAGTAGATAAGAAAATTAAAGTTTAAACATTATTTTTTGTTTGGGCTTTATCAGCTTGGAAAATCCTTGTATACATTATATTGCTGGGTGAAGAGGGAAACGTTTCACCCAACAAATCAGCAATACCTTGTATATCGCTGATTATTGTGCCTATATTTTCCAGCATGGACAAAGGCTGAGAGGCGTATTTCCCACTAATTTTATGGATTTTATCCTAGACTGCTTTTGAGCTAGTGGTAAATGTTATGCCAGAAGCATACTTCCTCCATGAATCTCTCTGGCTTTGCCTTTGCTTTTTGATAAGCAATCACATTGCTAGCATTGGGGTATCTTCTAAAAATTCCCCATGCTTTCTTTTGTTTGTATGACGCCTCGCAATTTTGGTTCCACCATGGTTTCGGATGTTTTGGATAGCTGATTGATGTTTTTCCATTTTTTTTAGCTGCCTGAATAATGCTGGAAGTAAAAGCTTCAACTGCATCATTGATATCAGTAATATTGACTATTTCTTAAGAGATAGTGGAGAATCCAGGCCGATCGGCTGTCTCCAGTTTCCAGCGTGGTAGACGGGCTGTTTCACAGCTTTCTCTGCCTCGGCATTTTATAAATATTGGGAAGTGGTCACTGGAAAGCGGATTTGATCCAACCTCCCATGTAAACGCTAAAAACAGGTTTGAGGTTGCTAATGATAAATCAATGGCGCTGAATGTTCTTGTTGGGGCATGAAAGTATGTCACTTCTCCAGTATTAAATAGATACAGTTGATGATTGCCTATAAGTCTCTCAATGGCTCTGCTTCGACGATTGATGTCGGGACTCACCCATGGATTGTGGTCATTGAAATCACCGAGTAAAAGGAATGAGGTCGGCAGCTGTTCAACCAAGGCATCCAATTCATCCTCGTTGACTCTGACATCTGGTGGCAAGTACTGTATATAGAACAAATTATTACACTTACACCAATTGAAATCCTGACTGCCACTGCTTGCAAGTCATACCGACGTCGGTATGGTCTACACCAGGGTTTTCCAAGAGTATTACCACCACAATGCAGTCAAGAAGAGTACATCTTGTCTGTGACAAAACTGTCAAGCCGGGACGTGTCTGTCCGGTCTATATCGATCAGTTGACTCCAGGCCTGTATTTTCCAGCATGGACGAAGACTAAGAGGCGTATTTCAAATGAGTCAATCGGCTGGCCAACGACCAGCCGATTGAATAAAATGGAGCCTGGTTCGAGCCTCCCGTTTATCCGAAGCAGGGGCCAAAGCAGTTTGTCGGAAATGTCGTGTTGCCCCTCAACTACCAGGATCCCTCTTTCCGGCATATGGGCCACCACGCACAGCAAACACGTAGGTGGGCGTTCAGATCCCAGGAATGGTAAAGTGTTACTAAACCATCTCTGGGAGGGCCCCTCACCACGGACAGGAATAGGTTGTACATATGTCGTCATAATCAATGAGAAGATATGATGGATCATCATCATAAAGTGATTGAGAAGAGATTGTTATTTAATCTAATTGCCATTCTGATTAATATATTGAAGATTTCTTATCTGGTAGCAGTTTATTATTTTAATAGTTTCGGATATATTTTATATGAAATTGTTCTTTAGTGATAGATTGAATGCAACCTTCTCTTAGATTGCGATGAATATCACTTGTGTAATGGATAAAACTACTGAACACTGGTCGTGAAGTTGCGCCTGCCCAATGAAATGACTATATGGAGTTTTCTGTATAATTTTATTAATTTAATTGTTTCGGATATATTTTATATGAAATTGTTCTTTAGTGATAGATTGAATGCAACCTTCTCTTAGATTGCGATGAATATCACTTGTGTAATGGATAAAACTACTGAACACTGGTCGTGAAGTTGCGCCTGCCCAATGAAATGACTATATGGAGTTTTCTGTATAATTTTATTAATTTAATTAATTTTCCCTTTATTATTATGTAGAATACTAAATTAATATTCATCGTTACGTTTACAGCACATTGCGTTTTATAGAACAATTATTAAAATGAATAATTTCGAAAAATAAAAGCAGTATTCATAATTATTATGTATTTTTTAAATCAATATATAAATAAATAATGACTTCAATTAAACGAAAATAATAATAATTTACTTTAAAAATTAAGACAAAGTTATATTGCAAAGAGCAGAAATACGGCAAATTCTCTACATTTATGCAAATTAGATTATTACATTAATGTTTAAAGTATAAAACCGTAAATATTAACTTATTTTATATGGAATTTATGTGTAAAAATGTGTAAATGATAGCATTTTAAAACATATTTTATGAAAAGCAATTTACTCAAGAGATATTTAAAGCAGTTTTCATCACCAGACATCATTAATTGTTGTGGAAACTGAATTGTTTGAAGGTACGAATAGTATGTATACCACCATTGTACTTTAATACTCATAATATTCTACTGTTTGTTTAGTTGAAATATTAATTAAGTAAATGGCAGAGGCCTATCCACCACCCGAAGAAGAAGAATTCTTTAAGCCGGGTAAGAGTAAGAATGGCAAAAATTTAAATAATGAGAAAAATTCACTTATGAAATTTAATATAAAGTTCCAGAGGAAGGAGCTCAGAAATACGGTGAACGTTGTCCAGTATGCGCCGATTGCACTGATCTAGAAGATAAATTCGACTGCGATGTATGCCCGGCGTGCAACGAATTTTTTGAAGTAGTAGTTAGAGGTTCAAGAGTTCTGAACTGTCAATTCTTAGGAAGTTGTGATGTGACTGTAGCCAGCGGTAATATCTGTCACTTTTGTAAAATGAGTAAATGCTACTGTGTTGGGATGAATTCTTCAAAAGTCTTTCGTGAGTAACTTAAAATTTTCATTAATAATCCATCTGAACGACCAGATATGTAAATTAACTTCCCACTCTAGTTCTTAATGAAATAGTTATAAAACGTATCATATTTTAAAAACACGAAATCAAGAATTGCATCTTGTTCGCTTAAACACAAAAATTAAATTTTACAGTGGATGCTGCTCATTATGAATTTAGAAAGAGAAGAATGACCGCTCCTCCTCCTCCTGTATTATTCTTTTATCTTAATTTTTTAAGTTTGACTCCTTTTGTCTTTCTCCCCATATTAAACCCCCACTTCTTTTTTATTCCACAGTTACCTCAACCATTTCGGCTTAACTGGGAGAACACTCAATTCCTAGATTGTCTCATTTACATGGAGCAGCATTACTATCAATGGCTAAATCTTTCGAGAGAATATCAAAGACTATCTGTAGACGACAAAGTAAATATCTCTTGTATAATTTTCCAATATCTCCTATTTGAAATGACATTCTTATTTTCAGATACTCTTAAAACAAAGAAGTTATTTAAGAGGAACGGCGTTGCAGATGATGGAAAGATCAATGTTTGCTCACGATGTTTTATGGCTCCATAACTGTTTCTACGATCCCTATGCTTGCGATATGCCGCCTCTACGAGTAGTAGGATGCTTAATTCTCAATCTTGTGGTAGATTTCAGAGATGCCAACATCAGTATGGATCAGTTTAAACTTTTAAAAGTCAAGTTGGCATTGAAAGATGGTAAAAATCTTCGAGTAAATTTTTGTTTTCTTACTACTAATTTTCTACTAAATTGATTTAATCTTCATTCTTCAGACGTTAAAATCGAAGATGAACACGAATTTCCTGGATATCTTCATCAAGATATGTCAACAATCGAAGAACATATGAACATACATGTCAACGAAGGTAACATTTCTCTACGTAATGCGGAAGATTTAACTATTATCTCCGTAAGCAGGTAAGTTTTTGAAATGATTCCTCGATAAAATTGATAATTCTAACTTCCTTGTAGTTAGTTCTGTCTTTGTTTTCTAGGCTGTTTGAATATTCAGTATATCCAGATGACTATGAATTTCCTCATCATAGAATTAATGTTGTGCGTGAGGAGGGTGGAGCTCAAGGACAAGCATGAATTTCACAAATTTAGTGTAGTTAATGAAAATTTTTATAATAGACTAGTAGGATGAGATTTTTGTTTTAAAATATTGTTAAGCTTTTTATGCTGATTAGGCTCCAAAACAATAAAAATGTATTAAACTAATAAAGTAACGAATAAATTTTGTTTTTTTGAATTGACATGAATGGTGATTTTCGATTTGTTAAAAAGTACTATTTTTGCAGTTATTTGTTTTTCTAATAGTAAATTTGTGTAACAAGTTATAAATTTGACTGTATTTAGTGATGTAGTTAGGTCTTCATCTTCCAGTAGGCGAAAGAATCACAAACTGGAAATTGAACTCGACTTAGTCTCTGACCAGTCGTGTCCAATCCCTTCTTGAAATTTCCCTTAAGAAGTTCGAAGTTAAATATGTAAGCCATGAGCCTGCTACATTTAGAGAGATTTGCTCAAACGATATATTTAAAATACAGTCTTATCAGTTGGATTTTTGTGGCACAAAACCATTGTTTTACTGTGCTATCACATAATAATTCTACAATGTTTTTTTATCAATGTTTTATTATAACATCAAGATATAAACGGAAACAACGACGACAAAAGTTTAACAAATAATAGCAAGTATTGACAAGGTACAAAAACAATACATATCAGAAGCATAATACAACTGGATTAAACATCCCAAGTTTCTTTGGAAATGTCCAGAACCACAAAAAAGTTTGGCCTATTCCCCAACACTTCAGACGGGCACACTCACTCACCAATACCAATTCTCAAACGAGTAAAAATAACAAAATCCATCATATTATTAATCTATTGTCTAATTTTCTATGACTGGATTATTGTGGACTTCATTGCACGCATCTTGCTTAAAATCTGTACTTAAAAAAGTAGTATAAATACGCATTAAATGCCCAGGAGGAAAACCTGATCTAGCAGCGGTATCTGCTTATTTATTTCCTCATATGCCAACATGGCCTGGGATCCAACAAAAGTTTAAAATGAAATTATTGTTGACAGTTCAGAAGTGATTTCGTGAATTATGGCAAAAATAAAACGAGATAATGAGTACACTGCTGGTTCACAAACCTTTGTTAACCGGAATAAATAACGCCGCAATAAATAAATAAAGGCTTCCATAAATGATTTAAAGCTAAATACACAGCATGTAACTGTGCAGTAAAATTGAAAGCCAGACTCTTTCTTATCCAAAACGGTTTTCAGATTGACATCCATCTGTAAATATTTCAAAAATCCCTCACAATAATATATCAATTTGCTGCTTATAAATACAGTCTGCATCACAAATGTTCGATTATGTATGCAACCATATGTCTGACAAAACTTGCGGCACGTAGTGTTCTCAGCAATAAAGCTAAAAGTATGCTGATTAAATGAGATTCAGTGCCGTGTATGAGTCTCATATTATTGGCTCTACAGAAATCTGAAAGTTATCAACGTACCTGTAGAAAACAGACAACAGGTGTTGACTTCTTACAAACTTCGGGTATCCAGGTATACTACTCTGTAGTGCATCTGTTTGTCCAAAATTCGGTTTGGAAGAGAGACGGATAATCGTTTATCTCTAGAAGTTACGTTAAATGTTTACCATTCGTTCTAAGATCTTACAGAGAATATAGTCTATAATTATAGGAATTTCTGAGGTCTTTTCAGGTTTTGAAATGGGAATTGTAATGGCTTCTAGATTTCAGAGATTGATTCCAGGTCGGTTTAGATTCTTTTAAGCAGTGTCATTAGATGAAGCAGCAATTGTTCTGATAAATTTTAAGCATNTTAATCTTATAAAAATCTTCGTAATATAAATATACTGATATGAAGCAGTATATCTAAATATACATAGAAAATTTTAGATTCGAGCTTATAATTTCATTGATTTCAAAAATTTTACTTACATTGAAAGCAATAAAAATGAGTGTAAGTAGAGTAAGACTAATTGCTACCTGCAATATATTAAGTAAATATTTAATATTAAAACTTAGATAATAATCACTGAACTCAAGTATGAGGTACTACCTCAGATTTTCCTCATGTTGTTCAATTGGAGAAACAAATGTAAAGCTCTGAAGCCATAAATTATGCCGAATTTTCAGTATTAAATACTTTATTAGGGTTTTCAATGTTAAAATACGAAGATAAAGTGTTAAAATAACTAAATTTTATAAGAATATTTAAGTTTTTCATTGTCGAAAGAGTAATTTATGGCTCTCAGGTTTGCATCTATGGTCATCAAGACATTCGATAAGTCTCCTTAGCGAAAGGCAGTTAACGGACCTCAGACAAATCGCTATTCTTTGGCGTTAAAATGTCCTCGAAAAAGAGAAAATGCAGCCAACGAACTACAACTGTCTATTGTTAGACTTCTTGAATTTTGAAGAACATCCTTTGTTTTCTCTAAAACTTGTTATACGCTTCATTGGGTTGTGGTTTGTATTGATACATACCAGTATTTTTTCGACAATAGTAATGGATTTTTGTGAGCTAATGAAGTTATTAGAATTTGATGTAGCTTCACAGCATATTAAAACTGTCGTGACGACTAAATTCAATTAATTTTCGTATTAACTTTATGATAATATTAAACGATGATTTATGAAGTAGATAATGAATGGTCTTCACCCAACATTTCCAAGGTAATAGAACCTATGAGTAGGCATAGATGATTCCTCGATAAAATTGATAATTCTAACTTCCTTGTAGTTAGTTCTGTTTTTTTTTTTTGCTTTCTAGGCTGTTCGAATATTCAGTATATCCAGATGATTATGAATTTCCTCAACATAGAATTAATGTTGTGCGTGATGAGGGTGGAGCTCAAGGACAAGCATGAATTTCACAAAATTAGTGCAGTTAATGAAAATTTTTTTATAATAGACTAGTAGGATGAGATTTTTGTTTTAAAATATTGTTAAGCTTTTTATGCTGATTAGGCTCCAAAACAATAAAAATGTATTAAACTAATAAAGTAACGAATAAATTTTGTTTTTTTGAATTGACATGAATGGTGATTTTCGATTTGTTAAAAAGTACTATTTTTGCAGTTATTTGTTTTTCTAATAGTAAATTTGTGTAACAAGTTATAAATTTGACTGTATTTAGTGATGTAGTTAGGTCTTCATCTTCCAGTAGGCGAAAGAATCACAAACTGGAAATTGAACTCGACTTAGTCTCTGACCAGTCGTGTCCAATCCCTTNCAATTTTTCGTACTTACTCTCTCAGAACTGTGGGAGCTTGGGGCCGTCAAAAATTGATTACAAAAGTTTTGGGTAGGACCCTGCCACTAGGTCTTTCAGTAACGAGAGAACTGTTGGAGTGTCTTTTAATAAATATTAATAACATTTAGTTTGTATACTTTTAACGTAATTATTTAACGTGGACGATCTGCCAAGGGGAGATACCTCCGGGAGATCTTCTATGAGAAATTAGCTCTTATTTGGGTATTAAACACGTCTATAAAACCCGAAGAACTCCACGTTGCCGGCTCGTCGATAGGCTACAAACTCTCGCCAAGTGTTTGAGAAACTCACTGGGTACCGAAATCACCTTTTAGACAGGAAAGATTTAGTTTTCTACAGTGAATAGTAAATTCAATGGGCACATTACTATGGGTTGATCGAGAGAATTGGATTTTGAGAGGTGTGAGGTAGTTAAATTTCTCAATAAGTAGCAAGAAAATAAATTAAAAGTGAAGAAATATGCTTTCTTTATTCGTCATAATTTTAAAATTACATTTCCTCATATTCGGACAATAGACCTGAAAGAAAATTATGTACACTAAAATAATACATGAATTGCAAGCTGCATACGTTTCATACCGAATTTTCTATACAGAATATCTTCAAATTTTCTTATTGTTAAACAGAATTACTCAAATTGCTTCTTAAGTTATGAAAAACAATTAACTTAAATGTAATGCTCATAACCATTGTCTACAATTTTGCGTAAGCTGCACTTATAATGGCCATTGTTTTGCTATTCCGGATGATTAACCTAAAAAAAAATATTGTCAATAAATTAATTAATAAACGTTTAATTTATCGTTAAGAGTTCACTTACTTCATTTTAGAATATTAATCGTATGTTCTGGTAACACGTCACAACACAATAAAGGATAACGAAACAATCTGTTAAAAACAAAAACCAATAAATAATTAAGATCTTATGAAGTAAGCGAAGTGAAGAGAACAAAAGAACACTCAAGACGTTTCCCTTTGAGTGAGTACTAGATCAAGATTAAAATGTATTCACTCTGCAATAGGATTGGAATTGATAATCAGATGAGGCAGACCAGCACAGTCATTCTGCATAGAGAGTGACTCACAAGAATATTTCCTCAATGAGAAACAAGCCTTAGGTGTTAAACACGCGAAGAAAACAAAACTCCACGCGGTCAACCCGCTGTTGAGGCACGAATCCGCGATCAACTATCAGTGTTTAGCAGTTTTACCACTCGGCCTTTATATTGTAAAAACAAAAAAATTATTTACCGACTCGTTAAAATTAAAGAGGGGTCCTCAGAATAACGTAAAGTAATGTAATTATATTTTAAATAAAGCTTCATTTCGTCTTCTATCCAATTTATTCTCTCATTAATAAAATCGAACACAATTCCATCAGATCTTACACTAACATCTGTAAAAATTAAAAATATATATATATTAATAAATTTTCTGTAGAAAAATAGGAATTTTTTTTGTTTCCCTCAAACTAGATATGTTACAATGCTAGGAATTGCAACTGAAGCATGCCTCAAGTAGTATAGTAGAACCATTGTTGGGCTATTCATCATATCAATAGCCAATGATTAAACGTGTAACGTATTCATATACACTTACAGTTATATTTTTTATGGCAATCAACACACAAACTTCTGCAGCTGGTACTCCGATAATCACGACACCCATCCATATCAAAAATGGGATTAGTAGTTTACGAATTTTCTATGGAAATATATACTTCGTGTTAATGACTATGGCAGCTTTAATGATATTTGTTAGAAAACAATAAATATATATTTAAAAATACATGATTATTGATTGCAAATAAGTAATTTTTACCTTTATCAATGCACCAATAACTAGCAAACTCATTAGTAAAAGCACGGACCAAAGTAACCAATTGATGATGGTGTAGGCAAGATAACAAGATGCAGCTGTGAGAAATAACACGAAAATTTTATATAAATTCGCTTCAGGCCTTAAAATATTCTAATTTTAACGTATATTATACTAACAAATTCTATTTTCGTCAATATAAATACTTCCAAACTCCTTAAAACTGTTAACGGCTAATCTCAGAATTGAATAAAACTGCAAGAAAATTATTTTACCAATTAATTTGTAAGCAATATAAAGTGTTACTTTCCACCGCTTTAGGTGGAAATATGTAAACTAATGAGCGCTTCCACAGAAAGGTCGGAGTTCATGGAGCTAGAGATGATTTATCCACTAAAAATAGTGAAGAAAATTACTTGCCATGGAATAGAAGACAATGAAAATAGTAGTTTCTTTACTTCCTTTACAGTGTAAATATGAAAATATTTTCGGTTTTGCCATTTTCGCGATCAAAATTAGAAAGTCCGATCCATACAACAATTATGACAATTGTTATTACGTTCACTGTTAACGAACAATACGCATTAGTACTTATAGTGTCGTAAATATGCTGTTTTCTAATTTAAAATAATAGAATTTCCTGCATATTCACCTATAAAAATATATGTAATATTTTATTATATATAAATGTCTATTTACTATTTGTCTGTCTTCTACAAACTTGTAAATGCTTTGACTAATCTGCACCCAATTTTTCGTACTTACTCTCTCAGAACTGTGGGAGCTTGGGGCCGTCAAAAATTGATTACAAAAGTTTTGGGTAGGACCCTGCCACTAGGTCTTTCAGTAACGAGAGAACTGTTGGAGTGTCTTTTAATAAATATTAATAACATTTAGTTTGTATACTTTTAACGTAATTATTTAACGTGGACGATCTGCCAAGGGGAGATACCTCCGGGAGATCTTCTATGAGAAATTAGCTCTTATTTGGGTATTAAACACGTCTATAAAACCCGAAGAACTCCACGTTGCCGGCTCGTCGATAGGCTACAAACTCTCGCCAAGTGTTTGAGAAACTCACTGGGTACCGAAATCACCTTTTAGACAGGAAAGATTTAGTTTTCTACAGTGAATAGTAAATTCAATGGGCACATTACTATGGGTTGATCGAGAGAATTGGATTTTGAGAGGTGTGAGGTAGTTAAATTTCTCAATAAGTAGCAAGAAAATAAATTAAAAGTGAAGAAATATGCTTTCTTTATTCGTCATAATTTTAAAATTACATTTCCTCATATTCGGACAATAGACCTGAAAGAAAATTATGTACACTAAAATAATACATGAATTGCAAGCTGCATACGTTTCATACCGAATTTTCTATACAGAATATCTTCAAATTTTCTTATTGTTAAACAGAATTACTCAAATTGCTTCTTAAGTTATGAAAAACAATTAACTTAAATGTAATGCTCATAACCATTGTCTACAATTTTGCATAAGCTGTACTTATAATGGCCATTGTTTTGCTATTCCGGATGATTAACCTAAAAGAAAAAAAATTGTCAATAAATTAATTAATAAAAGTTTAAATTGTCGTTAAGAGTTCACTTACGTCATTTTAAAATATTAATTGTATGTTCTGGTAACACGTCACAACACAATAAAGGATAACGAAACAATCTGTTAAAAACAGAAACTAATAAATAATTAAGATCTTATAAAGTAAATGAAGTGGAAGAGAACAAAAGAACTCAAGACGTTTCCCTTTGAATGAGTGCTAGATCAAGATTACAATGTTAATAGAACTGGAATTGATAATGGGATAAGGCAGCGCAACACGGTCATTCTGCATAGAGGGTGACTCACAAGAAACAACCTTTATGTGTTAAACACGCGAAGAAAACAAAACTCCACGCGGTCAACCTGCTGTTGAGGCACGAACCCGCGATCAACTATCAGTGTTTAGTGGTTTTACCACTCGGCTTTTATATTGTAAAAACAAAAAAGTTATTTACCGACTCGTTAAAATTATAGAGGGGTCCTCAGAATAACTTAAATTAATGTAATTATATCATAAATAAAGCTTCATTTCGTCTTCTATCCAATTTATTTTGTCATTAATAAAATCGAACACTATTCCATCAGATTGTACACTAACATCTGTAAAAATTAGAAAAAAATATATTAATAAATTTTCTTTAATAACTAACGATTTTATATTTTATATTTTTAAAATTACCATTTCTTAAAGCCAATTTCAACTTGATTAACATGAATTCTACGTCAGAGAGATTAATCTCTCTGCATTTTATCACAAGCGATAGAATGGATAATGTTATTGCTCTGATGGAAGGAACGACACACGATGCAGGATCGAAGAAGCAATTATGCAACCATAACACGTCGTGAGCGGGCAACGATCTTTCAATTATTTGTAATGCCGTTCCACGAATGCAACTCTTTCTCTTTATTAATTCCTGAAATCAATCGCTTGAAGTATAAGAACGTCTTCCTCTTTGTAACAGAAGCAATTAGTGCTAAGCGTAAGTTACTGATATAAAAGTTAATACTTACCTTTTCTGCGTCACACAGGCTTTCAAAGTCTTCGGATAAGTGAAGCCATTGATAATAATGCTGCTCCATTAATAACAGACACTCTTGAAACTGAATAGAGTGCCAAGAGTTGCTGAGCCGATATGCCTATTAGAGACATACAAACACAATAAAAACTGTTTGCTATCAAATTTACATAAGAAAACACCTAAAAATTTTAAAAGGACATACCAAAGTTGGAATTTTTTCTAGTCTTCTACTTAATTTTTTTTTGTAATCATTGTCCACTATAGAGTTATTTTATATAATATCTAATAGTTGTAGTATTAACTACGACTTTTGAATGTTAGAAAGTGAAATCAAATACTTACGTATTACTTTCTTAGATTGCATTCCACGTGCATAGCATTTACTCATCCGACAGAAGTCACATGTTCTGATGTCTGCTCGTTTGACTTCGCACGTCCCCTTACTGTCACATAAAGGATAGAACGAACGTTTCACAATTGTCTCGAAGAAACTATTACACGCATGACAAACGGCAAGCCCAAATTTATTTTCTAACAAGTTAACCTCGTGACAAATTGGGCAAATAGCTATTGCTAAAAGTAATTAAATATTAAAGACTTTAACATTACTTCTTAACATCTAAAAGTACATACCGAATCCATTGTTATGAGTTAATTCGCAATAAGAGCATATACAGTTTTCACACTCCGCCATCTGAAAATTATGTCTAAAGCACAATACTTCAAAGCATTTCTAAGTATTTTTGTAAAAGAAAAATAAAAATTATTGTCATTAAATTGATTAAATACGGAAGCGTCAATGAGGGTACTTCACAGAGCAATAGGCACTAATGAGATTATAATTTCATTATTTTATGTTAAATCGTTTAATTTAATTTAATAATATTATATGTTCCTATTTTAAAATAAAAATAAATTTATTTTAGATGATTTTCTTTCTAATTCTCTTCATTAATTTGCATAAATAGACGTTTCAAATGATGCTCTTCAAATTTCATCGAATTAAATTTATATAAAGCTATAAAATATAAATGTTTTAAATAAGAAATTTATTTATTTATAATAATAATAACAATATTATTTACTTTCTAGAAAACAGCTGGATTACAGGATATTCCGATTCCAGATTAACGAACTTCGAGTGTATGGTAATAAATTAATTTTGAATTTAGTCTAATGACAGACATATTAAATATGCCGACTGCACCCTTCTAACAGTATATTTTCAGCTTTTACAGTAAATATCAGCATTGTAGCTGAAGTACTTCTAACGTCACTTCAGCACGGATATTATCACTTTGACCCCATTATATCTCGAAAATAAAGTTATGGTCCTCAATTTTTATTAACGTTTTGGATTTCTCGTGGCAATTAATGGAAAATGGTAAAGTTAAATCATAATTGACCAGTCAGATTTCGAGAACAAATATAATTCTGTAAATCACATGGAAGAGATTCCGCCTCAAATATAATTCAACCAATTGATTGCAGATTCGATAATATGGGAAATTAATGTCCAAAATCACTAACAAACACTAATTATATTAACGTGAAGATAAAGCAATAACTTTTGTAATTATGGGAAACTTATTCAGTCTTCAGCTATTCCTACAAAATATGCAATCATTTTCATCATACGTCATACTCCCAATATATAAGAATTAAAATACAAGTTATAGTGTTTGACAGTTCTATATGCTGGAATGAGTTTTAATAAAACAGCAGAATTAGCTTTTACACACGGGTTAGACAGAAATACGTTCTAATTCTGTTTAACCCATATTCACGCGAGGACACGGAGCGGCAAATTAATCATTTGCAAAATTATAAATATTTAATATTTGTCAAAAGATTTACAAAGAATAAAGTCGAGAAGCTTAAGGGAAGTTAAAATAATAGGTGAGATTTTATCTCTTCACGACTTCCTCCAATAGAATGATGCACCACTCACTTCCTGTGATCACTGCTGATCCAATGTTGTTTAAAAACTTAAGATTGAGAATTATATTTTTGCAGAAATCTCTTAAATTTCTCTTCCTATTTCTGTAATTATTTTAATCTGAATAAATAGCAATTAATTAATTGAAACTCCCGAAAACCGAGCTTATTTTTACGAGCTTTACGAGCCATTGTTGCCCATTAAAACTTCATTAGAAGTTCTCTAGAAATATATTTTTGAAGATGCTTAAAACAGTTTAAAAATTTAAAGTTTGAGCAACGAGATGCTAATCTTTTCTGACAAAAATACAGGATGTTCCACTCGAAAGTATCCGATTTTAATTCGTCACAAAGAATGAATGGTTTATGATATGTAAAAGCAACGTGTTGCATCCGGTGGGAACACTGATCAATGTTTACAAAGATTTTTCGTCCTGCAAGATGGAGCAGATGCCGTAAGAAATCTAAGGGAATCAAGAAATTTGATTTCTTTTGCTCCGTGGCCTTGCTCTCTTCCAGAAAAATGCTAATAGCTCCTTCTTGCATGGATTGAGTTATCGATTTCCAATCATACTGGTGAAGTTTCTTGAGGAAAATTCACCAGTATGATTAGAACCACGGAATTCCCCATGGAAAATTGCAAGCAAGGGGCAAACCCGTGACCAACCACCAGTTTTCAGTGTCCTTATCCACTTTGTCACTAGTAATTGATCGGTGTAATGTTTACAGTAAAACCGGAATTTAAAATGATCAATACATAAAATAAATTTTATAAATTATATTTTATTTACATCGAAATATATATATATAAATTCAATTTAAAAGCTTGTACAAGTGTTGTAAAAATCATCCAATTATATCTTTTGGAGTTCCACATGGAATATGATATTTTACTGTTGCAACACAAATACGATGTATGAAACCCAAATTTGAACAAGAAACATCAAACGTGGATATGTAAATTGTAAAATAATATAAAAAAATTAAAACTTTTAACGTAAAGTTGTCTCTGTTTTTTTCTTCTTAATTGTTGCAGATGAAGTAAAACTCTGGAGAAGATTGTTGATTTATGTGATCTGCAAATCTTCTATTCACTCTAATAAAAAAAGTATAATTTTCATATTAAAAATTTTAATTTATGTAAATAATTTAATTAAAGTAACAAATAAGAAAGTTATAATCAAGGGGTGCTTGCAGTCATCAAGCGCCCCTCTAACTTTGTACTGTCACGTTTCGCTACTGGACTTCATGTTCCTCTTTTCTTTACAAAATGGCAGACAATATGAAATTCCGTGAGAAGTATCCTCACGCATCCTACTACAGATACACACGACCCCCTTTATCTCCCACCCCTTCGATCTTTACTCACCAAAATTTAACACCATTATCACCCTAAATAAGTAAATTTCCCTGGAAAATTTCAGAAATTTTCCACAAAAAGAACGGGAGTTATTAAGGTTACTGTGCCCCCCATACAAACACTAACATTCATACATACAGAAAAAAAACGAATTTATTTGCATTTCTCGACCTTCCAAGTTCAAAGATGTAAAAGTCTTGGAGGGTCATTTTTTGACCAAACGTCACACTTTCCCTCTGTTATATATAACAACCGGGGAAGTAATAACTAGTTGAAAATCGTCGATAATTTCAAAATCACGTGAGAAGTTCCTTGAAACTTCCACAGAAAATTGGGGGTAGGAAATTGAATTTTGCATGTAAGAAACGTAGAAAAGTACTCACAAATTCATATTGAAATGATGCAATCTAACTTCATCATCAATACATCCGAACTCGTACTCAAAATTAGAAAGAAGTTTCTCCAAAACGGCGACTTGTCTTATTAATATATGAAGAAAAAGGTCAAAGGAAGGTATCGATAAAATAGTATCTGAAATTAAATTAAATGATAAAATTTGTATACAAGCAAGGAATATTGTATACTTTACAATGTAAACTGTGTTAAATATACTCACAGTCATCAAATATTAAAATGAATTTGATAAGATAAAAGTCAAGGGTAGTATGAATATGATTTTTCAAAGTTCTTATAAAATTCAAGATTTCACGTCCAAAATCTCTTACAAATTCACTTCGCGAAACGTGAGGATCAATGAAACACTTTTCTAATCTTAAAACGTCGTGAGTATTGTAGCATCTTTCAACAAGTTCCATAATAATTCCTCTCTTCATGCATACGCGCGATAAGAAACCCTAAAAATATAAAATTCGGTTAAAATTATTAGCTGAAACGAAACAAAATATGTTGAATAAATCATTAGGACATAATAATTTATGTTCACATTATTTTGAGGCATCCTGTATTTTATGTACAGTCGACCCACCCTATAACACTTTTGATTATTCCGTTTTATATGAATTCCGTGTTGTACGAGTCACTTAGATTTTACAAATACGTGAGCCATTCATAGCCTGGTACATGTATTTGTAAAATCTAAGTGACTCGTACAATACGGAATTCATATAAAACGGAATAATCAACAGTGTTATAGGAAGATCGACTGTATTATTTTCTTTAACACTTAATACAAATAAAAAATTAATTTATTGTGTTAACCTTACCTTATAAGAATTTGGTAACGTTTGAAAAGCATTGATAAAACTTATATTTCTCATAAACAAAGCGTATAGACATGGGAAAAATTCAAATAAATTCTTCTCGTCCAAAAATTTATAGAATTTCGAGTTTTTCTATAAAAATTTAATTAATATAAACGTAAAATGCGACAAGTAAAACAATACCTCTTCACAAGAAATATAGATTTAAATACAACTTACACGAGTTTTTCCTAATCTATACAAGCGAATATTATTATATATTTCGGGTCCTATAAATAAAATATATTGTAAGTACTGTATACATTACTTAAAAGTTTTACTCAGGAAATATTGTACTTACNGTTGTGATTGTATAGACAATTATAATTACTGTATTATCATTTTATTAGTTGATTTATTAATATCAAAAATTACATTTACCACATGAAGCGTGTTGTACCCTGCCGACGGTACAGAACGTTACGCGCAGGACAACATTTACGATGTAATTATTGTTACACGATAATCAAAATAATCAACACTTAATCCGTTTCCGAGGGAGTTTATTTTAAAAAAAACGAACGTTTTCGATCTACCCCATATATCATCTTCAAGTTGAAAAAAACGAATATGGAATAACCACAAAGAATGGAACATTAAATTTAAATTCAATAAAATATCGACAACTGAGTAACTAAGTAAAATAATTAAAGTGTAAAAAATATTAGTTGTAAAAATAAATAACATACAACAATAAATAAGTAATAGTACAAGCCGTTAACAGTTAACAAAAACTATAAATGCTCTCATAATGTGAATTGCGAATCAAGTCGTCATTCATAAGCCATTTGTAAGTCTTTTAACAGCAAACTTCCATGCTGAGGGTAGGCCCTCTGCATCTCTGGCGTTTACACATCTATCATCAAGTTTGCTTCTGTATATTTCTATTTTTTCGGCAGGCTTCGCTAAAGTTGGAGAGTGTATTCAGTGGCGTAGCGTGGGTGTCAGCCGCCCGGGGCGGGGAAAAATTTCGTCCCCCCTTATTTAGGTATCTCAATTTAAAAGACTAAAATTCAGTTTCGTCACAGAATAAGTGAAAAATTCCGTGCTAGAGTTGCCACTTTTTTAAAATCGCTGACCCGGACGGCAGGTGAGGTTTGTTCGAACAGAAGTTCCTGACGCNTGGTCCTCAGAAGTCGTCCTCCCAAGTTGCCTCCTCAAGAATTAATATCGTGAAAATGGCTGTGCCTCTTTAAGGATATATTACACACGTGCCTCTACACCGTAGTGCTCTTGTTATTGGACAATCTAAAGACCCAGAACAATTTCATCGAACCTCGAAGGTTTATCCAGTCATCTTATAACAGATCTTCGACTCAGTTACAATGTATTTATCAACACGCGATTCGTTTGTAAACTCTCTCTCTCTCTCCAACGGTCTAGAGATAATTAAGGGGAACGTTAGTCATGATTGATATCGAGTATATCTGTATTTTCCTTTGTTATAATTAAAAATGTTATTGTTAGTTAATATGGAATCTGAGTGAGTCGCTTCCTGGTCTCTCTCCTCACCTCTACTCCTAATCCAACCGCTCGCGTGACGTAAGTCGCGATTTCCGAGTCTTGCGAGACTCGGTGGTGTCACATCCCACGGTCACATAAGGAAAATTTAAAATTTACCTCGAAATACAGGTAAGTTAAAACTGTGATCGTTAAATTCATTAACGTTTAATATTTAAATGAAGAATTTATATTTCGAACGTTGACACTAAATGACAAATACAAGTCGACCCCCCTATAACACTGTTGATTATTCCGTTTTATATGAATTCCATATGTTGTACGAGTCACTTAGATTTTACAAATACGTGAGCCATTCATAGCCTGGTACATGTATTTGTAAAATCTAAGTGACTCGTACAATACGGAATTCATATAAAACGGAATAATCAACAGTGTTATAGGATGATCGACTGTATTATTTTCTTTAACACTTAATACAAATAAAAAATTAATTTATTGTGTTAACCTTACCTTATAAGAATTTGGTAACGTTTGAAAAGCATTGATAAAACTTATATTTCTCATAAACAAAGCGTATAGACATGGGAAAAATTCAAATAAATTCTTCTCGTCCAAAAATTTATAGAATTTCGAGTTTTTCTATAAAAATTTAATTAATATAAACGTAAAATGCGACAAGTAAAACAATACCTCTTCACAAGAAATATAGATTTAAATACAACTTACACGAGTTTTTCCTAATCTATACAAGCGAATATTATTATATATTTCGGGTCCTATAAATAAAATATATTGTAAGTACTGTATACATTACTTAAAAGTTTTACTCAGGAAATATTGTACTTACTATAGATACAATCCGATTTCATTCCAACATTGTAACATTTATTTAATCTACAGGCCGAGCAGCTATTTTTTACTAGTATAAGACATTTGGCATTCTCTTTGCAACGTGGTAGCTTCAAGTAATATACATTTTCGTAAAAGAAATCAGCGCATTCCAAGCATGTACATGGTCCGTATGCATTCGTTATGGCTATTCTAAGCGAGCACACCTTACAAGCTGCGAAGGAGAAGTAAGTGTAGTTAGTAGTGTAATTATTAAACGTGTGTACTACAATATACTCAAAACAATTACTTACGTTTGAAGTCTTTAACATTCTTCGCGATTCTGGGATACAAGAAGATATTTATATGAAATTTTATAGGGATAAGATTAAAAACAAGAGATATTTTTACAAGAGAATGGGTTAAAATTCTTAGAAAGTGAGGCCACAGTGTAAAAATATTAAACCGTTGTCTGACTCTCAAGTTGTAGCTTAGGGCCTCTCATTATAAAACTATAACTTAAGGCCTCATATATTATTATTTGGTGGACGAAAAAGGCCTTGCATACGTTATTGCTTAAGCCTACAAGTTTAGGGTAAAACATAATATTGAATATATTGAGAGTTCGTTGAGAAGGTTGATTGGCCCGATAAAAATTAATGTAAATCTCAAACAAATATACATGCTAAATTTGGAATTATAGAATTAAATTATGTAGAAATCAATAAAAATATTTAAGTAAAACTTACTTATTAACATGTGAATTTGGTATTGCCATGATGCNTAACTCCCATATACTCCTTTTTTAGTCCTAATTGTTGGTTCTATCCTAATATTTTTTACACTTTAATTATTTTACTTAGTTACTCAGTTGTCGATATTTTTTTGAATTTGAATTTAATGTTCTATTCTTTGTGGTTATTCCATATTCGTTTTTTTTCAACTTGAAGATGATCTATGGAGTAGATCGAAAACGTTCGTTTTTTAAAATAAACTCCCATGGCAACGGATTAGGTGTTGATTATTTTGATTATTAATTTGCCAAGTACGTTTCCTGTTCAATGTTACACGATAATTGGAAAATGTTTTTCCTCGACGTAAGTGATGTCATTTGATATGTCAATCATTTCTACTTGTGATCCAATTGGTTTAAAATGGATTGCGCCGTTGTACGATTTATTGAAGGGTGGTAGAAACGATTCGGGAGGGATTTTGTTGAGCACTAAGCTAAAACCGTAATCACAACTCGTTTACAATAATTGCTTTATTTTTATTTGCTATCGCGACACAAACAGCAACATCTTAACTCCAGCTGCTTAAAAATCCGGATGGCTTACGTGTATTTTGAAATTAATACAGCAATTTCAAAAATACTGGTGTTAATTTAACTATTGAATCATCAAAGAACAGGTTGCTTGCTAAACAAGCGATCAGTAGGTAAAAATCTTAGCTGTTCGCTGTATGAACCCGAAACTGAANCCGGATGGCTTACGTGTATTTTGAAATTAATACAGCAATTTCAAAAACACTGGTGTTAATTTAACTATTGAATCATCAAAGAACAGGTTGCTTGCTAAACAAGCGATCAGTAGGTAAAAATCTTAGCTGTTCGCTGTATGAACCCGAAACTGAACTAATTAGAGATGCAGTAAAAAGAGTTCACCAAAGGTATAAGAAGCGACAAGAAGAGCATAAAGATTGTGCAGTACTGTTAATGCAAAAAGAAGAACAGAGTAGCTTTGAAATAATATTAACTACTGTGTAAATTAGGTAATAATTTTTTTTTCAATTTGTATTAAAATGCCTGTAATTATAACAGCATGAATGTACTAGAATAAAGTATTTATAATTACATTTCAATCAGAATTTTTCTGGGTATATAATCTGGATTTTTTCCCATCCAGACCCAAGTTTTTCATATGTCGCGAGTGGCAACCCTAGTCCAGGTCAGGGGCGCCGCTAGCTGTTTGAACGCCCGTGTGCAATACCGATTACGCCGCCCCCTGTTTAACTACGACTACCTGCGCTGAGCTTGCCAGAAAGGCTCTTTAGTGTTGTCTCATAAAGGTGTGAAAAAAGAAAAGAAATACTTTACAAAAAGAACTATTTATTATTACTAAGTTATTTTTATTTACTTAAGTGTAAAACCATATAAATATTTATCTACAGAAATTGAACTCTCTTGCCTTCATGTTTGCGAAATCTGCTATTAATTTTCTTGTATCCAAGCTGTCTAAGATATCATGTTCAATTGAAAATATAGCTATAAACTAAATTACTTAGTCTTTGCTGGTGCATTGTTGATCTTAAATAAATTAATTAATTAAATAGTTTTTTATAATTTTTAACTTTGAAAAGGACCTTTCACCAAATGCAACTGAAACCGGCAATGTAAGTAATATTCTTAGTGCTATTGCTGTGTTTGGAACTGTTGAAATTAAGTCATTAGTAAAAAGATATTGTAATGGGGTTTGTGGATCATTAGACTGGTTTTCTGGAAAATGCAACTTTAAAGTATTGATTTCATTAAACAAATCAATACTGTCAATGTCTGTTTCACTACTTGAATCGTCTTTAAGCTTCAGATTTAAATCCTAACCAAGTTAAAATATCATTAATTATACTTCGACCCATGTCAGAAGAATTATTAACAAAATAATTGCAATTTGATATGCAATAGAACTGTTCGAATGCGTACAAGTACAAATTGAGAAGGAAGCTCTGTAGGGATTCCCTATTTTCGCCAAACCTGTCAACTTCTATCATACAGCACGACTATTGGTACTTGCCTTTCGGGTGCCCGCCAGATGGTTCAACCTGCCGACAGACGTTTCGCATTGCATCTTAATTCTGATAAATGCCAATAGAGGCGCTGTTAACGCTATAATATAAATAAGAATATAGTAATTGCGCGCCAGTCGGATTTTTTTCTCCATGCGATTACGTTTCTTATGCTATAAGTAGGGTGGGTATTATGACAATGACTAATTATTGCGTGACCGATCGCTTGATTTGTCGCCCCCTGAACGTGCCGCCCGTGTGCGGTGCAAGCCTTGCACGCCCGCTTACGGCGGGCCTGTATCCACTCGGTCACTGGTGGGCGCTGGAACATTTCACACACTAATAAATTAGAAAACAAGATGGTCCAGCAGATAAGATGGCAGCCTATTGCTCATGGAAATCTGGAATCATTTCCGGACGGGTCGAAAAACCCCAACAATTTTCCGGGTGTAGTCCATCTGGATAAGTTGAATACCGTCCCGCATCACCTCCCTGCCCCATTGTAGGCCTGGCCGAACCCACAATGGTTAAAAAACGGTCCTGATGTCCTATTAGTGCCCACAGGGCGGAGAGAGTTAAAAAAAATCGAATTAAACATATTCGAAAATAATCTGGATTTAGGTACAGTACATTTGGATACCGCAATGCGACACGGGAGATCTTCCAAGGTGTGATGCCTCCCGGAAGAACTTTCGTCAGAAACAGTCCCTATTTAGGTATTACTGACGTGAAGAAAACCGGGAAAACCCCACGTTGCCAGCCCGTTGGCAGGCGCCAACAACCAACTACAGTGTTTAGTGATTTTTATCCACAACCACTGACAGGCACGAAAATAATCTGGAAATTTAACGTAACTGCCGGAAGACGTAGTGCTTAATTTCCAGTCATTGATGTAGAATTGGGAACATGTTGAATAAGTCACATGGTATGTATTTTTTCTTAATTTTCCTTTCTGTGGGCACTCCGGATCCACAATCGGAGACGACCGAGTTATGAGAGACTGTACCAACGTATCTGGGATAACCCACCTATAATATATTCGTGGATTGGATTGGCCAATGGTCTAAAGGTAACAAACAACATATGGGCGATCTGCCAAAACGGAAAAGCCTACCGAGAGGACGTTTTATGGGAAACTAGTCCATATTTAGGTGTTAGACACGTAAAGCAAAACTTGGAAAAGTTGACGGCCAAATGGCCGAGCGGTCAAGGTGGCAGCCTACAGCCCTGTGGGAACCGGAATCGAATTCCGACGGGTCGAAAAATCCCCAGGAATTTTTCGAGGGGTGGTCCGTTCGGATATGTCGGGCCCCGTCCCTCACAACTCGCCCGTCTCATTGTGGGCCTGGCTGAACCTATAATGGGTCTGCTGATAAGAAGCCCTCTAAGTGTCCACAGGGCGGAAACAGTTAAAATTTTTAAAAAAACGTATATAAGTAACTTTATTATAATACAAACGTAACTTTATGCCTCCAGGTCTAAGTTACAGCTAACGCACGACTGACCGAAGACAAAAGAAGACGAGATACAGTAGAGCCTCGGTTAACCGACCGTCCTAGTCGGCAAATTTCAAATGTCCGCTAGTGATGTGGCGCTACAATATTTGGCTATGTCTCGGCTACTTTAATATTATTTTTACGTGTTTTAGCTGGCAACACTCATTCGACCATGAAAGGGAGCCAGTATTTAAACGATGCTTAANCCTAGTCGGCAAATTTCAAATGTCCGCTAGTGATGTGGCGCTACAATATTTGGCTATGTCTCGGCTACTTTAATATTATTTTTACGTGTTTTAGCTGGCAACACTCATTCGACCATGAAAGGGAGCCAGTATTTAAACGATTCTTAATTTTCTAATTTTTAACGATACAATAGCGACGATTATTATTTAAAAAAATTTTTGTTAGGCTTAACGTCGATGAAAATTCAACGCGAAGTAGGTTAATAGCGATATACTAATTACATGGGATATAATAATATACTACACTAATAACGGATTTTTTCATACTTTTCGGTTATCCGACTTTTCAATTATCCGACCAACCCCAGTCCCCAATTGGGTCGGATAATCGAGGCTCTACTGTAATGGATTTTTTCATACTTTTCGGTTATCCGACTTTTCAATTATCCGACCAACCCCAGTCCCCAATTGGATCGGATAATCGAGGCTCTACTGTACATAACAAAAAGGCAAAAAAAAAAACTGCTCAAAAGTCCACATGGTCAGCCCGTTGGTCATGTGCGAAACTATGACCAGCTATTAGTGTTCCGTGATTTTTATCCACTTAGTCACTGTGGAGCACAAAATTCGTAGGGTTTCCATTCTCATTCCATTTCGAAACTCCCGAAGCAGCTGGCCCACACCGTTATTACCACGGTTATGCGTCCATCAACCTGAAACAGTATAAAACGACAGGAACATGTTGAGGACGTCACAACGTGAGAAGACAAAGACAAGTTTGTGTTTCTTCCCAGTTCTGTCTTTTCGCACCACAAGAATACGAGTTGTAACAATACAGTTGAATTGATATTTAAATTTTTTTGTCTATTGATTAACACATTATCCTGATCGTAAAGTTCATGCATTTGGAACTTTTCTATTTTAAACAACACGGTATAAAAAGCAAAACAATATCCAAACACAATTGTTTTTAAAATTTTGTGAGAAAATAATAAATTTCAGACATGATGTTAAATGTTTTATAATATAATTTAAATATTTTTATCTGAAATGCATCAATAGCTGAAAGAAAACCGCGCAGGCATGGGTTAATTACGTAAAACATTTTTGTAAGATTATTTTGAATATGAAACTTCTACTTTTGTAACGTAGAATTGGAAAATTTGCATTATATTATAACGTGACAGTGGCGTGCCTTCATTGGAAGCGGTGGATGCGCCGCTTCCCTCGTATTTTCTAAAAAATAAATACATATTAATTTTAATTATAGAAAATAACCGCGCAATATTTTATTATAACCGTATTACGTATCTTATTACAAGTTTCCATACTACGCGTGAAAAAAAAGATAAGATCGCTATCGTATACAGTAATACCTCGACTTACGCTACCCCGACTTACGCGAACCCGGAGTTACGCGATTTTCAAATCTCGTCGATTCGTCTTTTGTTTGAGCGCCACGCAACCCTCGATTACTCACTCCCCCCACACTATTGTTCAGCTTATATGTTCGGACGTGTCGCGCGGAATCGACACAAAGCTACAATTTATTTTGTGTTATTTATTTCTGTGTTTGTTATATCTAGGAGACTCGAGAGACTCTATGTGGTGATTTCTTGTAACCGTGAACGAGTCAAAAGACGAGATAAGATTAACGAGAACATTTATTAGCTTACTTACATCCGTCTTGGATTTTACACAAATTGCGAAATTATACCCCGACTTACGCGAATTCGACTTACGCGGTTATCGCTCGGTCCCATCTATCGCGGAAGTTCGGGGTATTACTGTATTCGAATATTAGTGGCAGAGTGGAAGCGCCGTATCGTCGGCATCCAAAAAGCCGGATTCGCGCACGCGCTTTACGGAGCACCGACCTGGCCCGGTTTAGCCGGTGGAAGCCTAGAACTTCGGGTGGACGCTACGCGTATACCGCATCCGATTCTATCCGGGACCGGTTCCGGGCCGTTAGCCGCCTGTCTGCTAGATATTTGGCCGCCCTCGCCCGATTACGCGAATCGCGAGTAGATTTGTAACTTAACCCAACCGATAAGAATTAAAATATTTGATATTTTTATTCCGCTCTCCCATTTTATATTACTCGCGGATTTCGATGTTAAACCGGTGATATTACGATTTCGTACGTCCCATCTTTAAGGGGATGCAGAAAAAAAACGTGTACAATTCTCGTATAATGTTAAAAAATTAACTGTTACTTCGACGGCGTCATTTACAACTAAGTTTGAACGAGAGAGATGCACCGGGTACAGAAAAAGCTCTAGAATTTATTTTCCTTAAATTTACGATTTATATATCCGTTGTCGTAAAAATTTGTCTTTCCACTTTTTTCCGAGACTACAAATACAGTAGAGCCTCGATTATCCGACTCAATTGGGGACTGGGGTTGGTCGGATAATTGAAAAGTCGGATAACCGAAAAGTATGAAAAAATCCATTATTAGTGTAGTATATTATTATATCCCATATAATTAGTATATTAGTATATCGCCATTAACCTACTTCGCGTTGAATTTCCATCGATGTTAAGTTTAACAAACATTTTTTAAAATAATAATCGTCGCTATTGTATCGTTAAAAATTAGAAAATTAAGCCTCGTTTAAATACTGGCTCCCTTTCATGGTCGAATGAGTGTTGCCAGCTAAAACACGTAAAAATAATATTAAAGTAGCCAAGACATAGCCAAATATTGTAGCGCCACATCACTAGCGGACATTTGAAATTTGCCGACTAGGACGGTCGGTTAACCGAGGTGTCGGTTAATCGGGGTCGGATAATCGAGGCTCTACTGTATTCGAGTACAAAGTAACCGGTTTCGACTTATTTCTACTTAAGAAGTAGTTAAATAATTAAGCGATTAGGGAATTGGGGACATAAACAAAATCCTGATGAAAGAGCCGAAATTTTACTTACAGAAAAGCTTAACCGAACCAATCTATAGCCGAGTACAGTGGGGACTGATTTCTTCGAAATACTGTATTAGATGTAATAAAGACAGAAATTTTTCCAGTTCGACGAAAGTGACCGAAAAGTTGTAAATTTTGGAAATTTCCATGGACAACAGCTGGTCTTAAAACGAATTAGAGAACAAATGTCGGACAATCTATTAAGTTTAACATATTTAGATTTTTACAGCTATGGTGAGAAACGTTTAAAATTTACAACCCCGTCCCGTTCTTTGAGATATACTAGTGATGCGACAAAAGAGGCATTTGACATTGACCGGTATCGGCACCCTCGGAATTTGGCAGCCCGCGTGCATGCACGCACCGCACACCTAGCGGGACCGTCTCCGATTCCACTCGTAGAGACCTATTTGACTAAGTGGTTAAGATTTAAAGAGTAAAGAATATTTTATGTTATTTTCATGTACGTTTCATTACAAAGCTATATTTAGTTATAAATTTTTTTTAAAAGTATATTCATACAATTGAAGAATATTTTGTACCGGATATGTATATCCACCACATTATATTTTATTTCACCTAGTAAGTTTTTATAATTTTATTTTTAATTTTAGCCCTTGTATCGTGGTTAGCGATACGGAATGTAATTGCGATATTGAAAATTTATTTTAAAAAGTTTTGGCTCGAGATCATATAACGAAAAAGAAAACGTTATTAAAAGAGAAAGCCAATGCCTAAGTTAAATATAAACGCTTCAAAAAAAATTTGTTCGACATTTTGACGATAAATTGGCTCCGTAGATGCATAAAAATGCAAAAATTGTTTTCTTGGCTCGCCTACTGTTTTTAAGTGAAATTAGTGTGTGGAATAAGAATGGCTTCGACAATTTAGTTGGCAAAAGAATTGGAAATCGAAGCGGAATAGAATTTAACATTAGTAAATAATATAAAATAAATATTGAAAATTATAACGAGATAGTTAATAGATATATTTAAATTAATAGATGTTATACGTTATATCAAAGCGAGAATCGGCATTTAGAGAGCGTAGGGAATCTATTGAATCTAATAACAGAGGTAATTGTATTGAACTTTATTAATTACGTCAGATGAATTATCTATTAAAAATACATTTAAAGAATTAACTGATCGCCCCTAGAAATCGGCTTCTTACAGAAAGACTGCTTCCATATCATCAAATGTCACAGCACGCCACTGTAACATGAGTTTCTTTTTATTTTTGACTCTACCTTATGACACTAAGAGGACATTTTAATCATATCCATCTCGAGTTCCGCGAGGCGTATAATGGAGTGGCCATATTAAATGCTGAGAGACAAGGTCTGACGTGTCCCAGACAGAATTGCTGGGATTGTTCTCCTGAATCCGATTCTCGACGGCCGGATGGCCGAGCGGTTAAGATAATAGCTTATCGCCTCGGGGACCCGGAATCGAATCCGTACCGGAATTTTTCGGAAAGTAATAATATTTGCCCGGATACGTCGGGTACCGTTCCGTCCCTCACCACCCCGGCAGTTCCGTTGTGGGCCTGACCAAACCCACAATGGGCTTGCTAAAAGGACCTTCTTGGTGCCCACGGAACGAAAAGAGTTTTTTAAAAAAGCAAAAATTTACCTTCATTTCTATGTGAAGGTTCGAAATTGTTCTCCGAATACAGTTTGTCTCGCTGTGCGATGACCATTATAGGCGTTTTTTTTCTTTATTTGTCTACAAACGAAATCCTAATTTTCCGCTTTATCCAGTTATTCCTATCCGAAAATCATTATTTAAATAAAAAAAAAAAAAACGAAAAGTAAAACAATTATATTTGATGCATTCTTAAAATTCCTTTGGGTAATAACGTTTATGGGAAATGATTATGAATACGCCAAACCCGTACATGTTATTGATTTTCTGTAAAATCATCAGGTTGACTAATCTTATTCATCAGAATTTACTGTAAATTAAATTTTATATTTGATATTTCGCTAAAGATTTTTTAATTTTTTTGTATAAATTTAGTTTAATTAACACATTACAAGTAGCGATACGAAGTAAAACTACTGCAATTTAATCAATGCCTGCGATATTGCTGCATATTCATATACGTGAACTATTATAAAACTGGGATAAAGATATAAAAATCGAAACAACTTAAGCGAAACTATTAATAAATAAATATCGTATTAATAGAAACATTTATTAATTTTTTAAATATTAAATTTTTTGTGAAATTCTAGAAATTTTAATAGATTAATATTCAATCGCGTAATATTTTCTATTACATTAAATGAATTAATATTCTTCTAATCATTAGAATTATTAATGTTTCATCAAAAATTAAAATAAAAGCGACTTTACGTAATTATTATACTGTATAATAATATTTTCTTCATCAATTCCGTTACCATAGCAACATCCGAAGATTCTCGAAGTTTTTACTAAATTATTATATATATATTTTTTTTAACGACCCATAATTAACACATATATATTTTTTAAGACAACAATAAGTAATTAATTCGTTTAAAAATTAATAATACAAATAAAAATAATTAATATACCGTCAACAGAATTTTAACTTTTATATCCATACATTCTAGAAAAAAGACCAAACGATAAATCGTGATTACATTTAGCGCCGTTAGGTGTCTTTTCGACAGTAACTATAGCAACCGGCAACTGCATTCTAGAAGGTTCTAGAAAGAAGTAGTGAGTTATAAGTACTTCATACAAGAATTTAATTCATTTTTAATTCTTCGTTAACATTAAGATAACGGGGAAAGAAAGATGTCAGTTATCGGTATAGATTTCGGCAACGAAAATTGTTTCATCGCAGTAGCAAGAGCTGGCGGAATTGAGACTATAGCAAATGAATATAGTCAAAGAGTTACACCGTAAGTTAACCCTTTTTAAAACCTTAATAGGTAAAATGGTGCTATGACTTTGTTTCCAGCCACACTTACAAACATACGATTTATTAAAGACGACTGGCCGAATGTAAAAGTTCTGAGTGGGTGTATAACTATTTCTCGCCATTCCTAAATGGTAAAATGCCCTTTCTTGTTTCGTCGTTTGCTCGACAAATCTTTTCTTTATCTAGTCCTCATTCTAGAAAAATTCTATAAAACGGCAGCGATGACGTATTAGTAGGAAAAAATTCGTCTTCTGTTCGAAAACGAACGCGAAACGACTTTGTTCCAGAAGTGAAAGCGTAAACTAAACGGCACTAAAACATTTTTTTTTTTTTTTTTTTTTTTTAGTAGATTTTTGTATGAGGAGACTGAATTAACTAAATTACGTTGTCAAAATGTAATTTAAAGAAAAAAATGGGAGTGATTTGGTTTGAATGTTATTGTCTGGTTACAAATGCTTCAGTGTTGCCAGTGATCTTGAAGATAAATCCAGAATTACAAAATGGATCCTTCCATGTTAATTCAGAATTATTAAAGTTGTAAAAATATAAATGCCATAAGATAATTGGTGTTTTTTTGCTTGTAAGATGATTATAATCACCTAGAAAGTAATGTAATTTTTCAATAAAATAAAATACTTTTATAGATACTTTTTTTTCAATCATTAAAATAAATGCAAAATAAGCTTTAAAACAAGAATTTATTAAAACTTCTTCAAATAAAGGAAAACTATAGTTCAATTACAACCTTCCTTTTTAACAAAGTATAAACAATCTAGTAACAAATGTGTTTTAGCAGATTCTTGAGAGACATCCATTATAAATTAACTTGTTTAGGATAATGAGGTTGGCCTGATGACTGTATGGTAATGTCTGTCTGCTGCTGCTGTGGGAATTTGGTTAGAGCTTTATTTTGAGCCCGGTAGTTTATTTAAAGCAGTACGGGTTGGGCCATTGTTTTCTATGTTCTCATTCATGCTGGTTGGGTCTCTTCTCTTCTGGAATAATGCCTGCTTCTTAACGGGAACTGGCTGCTCTTAGTCATAATATATTGGTAACCCTTATTAAGTAATCGTAATACTTGTGAAGGGATAATGAGTAAATGACTGAATTATTGATAATTCTAAGTATAAATTGATTACATATCAGTGGATATCAGATTGTAAATATTGAAATTATCATTTATAAAAACAAATTTTTGTAATTGTATTAGATGATTTGTAAATTGATTGGCTTGCAAAAGGAAATTATATTAAATATACAAATGTTTATTTTATTTTGTGATAATTTATAGTGTCTCATTATTAATAATACAAATGAAATTAAATTGAATCCATAAGAGAGAGAGAATAAATGCCAGAAAGTCTTTTATAAAGAAAATAGTTGTAAGTGGAATTTTAAAGATCATGCATATATTTAAATGTATTTGGACTGGATTTGCTTTACCTTGCAAGTCTCTATTGATTTTAAAAATTAATATATTTTATAATTGATGATCATGTTACTTGATAGAAGTGACCAAACTTTTCAAGTTCAGGCCAAAAATAATATATATTCTAAATGTACAAAAAAACAAGGCCTGTTTCTATCGTAAGTCATGTATTGAGTATGTGGGCCTGGGTTGGATTAGGCACCACTGCAGATAAATGGTGAGGATACAGTGCTTGATTATTTTTTAAAATTTAAAAGGATAAGAATAAACTTAAATGGTAAATCTAATTTGTGAGCTGTATTTAAAATTCATTTCATTGTTACTTGTTTATAAAGAAATGTAATTTTGTTTCATGTAGGATGAATTATACAGATCTGTATAACATGTTCATAAGCTTACTTCTGTAATTATATATTTTTAAATTGAAATAACTACAGATATGCATATCAGAAACATAAGAGTGTATAAGTGTAGATACAGTAAATTTTTTTGATCATCTCTGATTTGTGCCCACTTCCAAAGTGTTTGATTCCTTCTATACAAATCTATCTCTGAAATGCAACCATTTGCACAAATCTATGCATGCAGTTACTTTTCATTAAATGCAATTTCTTTCCATATGGAATTGCTTTCTTTGTTTCCAGGTAGTTGCTAATTAAGCGGTCCTTCAAGAACAAAGATTGGGAGCCTCTCTACATTATGTTTTGACTTATCTAATAGTAGCTAGAGAGGTATGAGATACAATTGCAACTATAAAATTGTTTTATTTTCTACTTCCTGGGTTTTAAGTGTATGCCTCACATGCCTAATGGGCATTATTTTTATTGAATGCTATTGATTTTCAGTAATCAATGAAATGTAACTTCTCTACAATAACAACTAGGATGGTTGGTGATTGCTGGATTTGTTAACAGAACTGTGAACAACCATAGATTCCAGCATAAATTCTTTGATTAATAATTGATGTTTGATCTTGTTTAGCTACATTACTTCAAACATGAAAGACAGTCACTGAATATCTGATATTCAGAATTGATTTTGATTTGTTAAATCAAGCTATTAAGTGAAATTTTAATAGTAGCCTTATTAACAAACTACTATTGAAACTGTCTTAAGATATTTTAAATAATTAAACTAAAGTTTTCAATAAATAGTTTTATCTTTATAAATTGCAAATCCTGTAATACTGCATGTTGAAGTAAAGATTATAAATTAGTTTTTTGCCCACCTACCTTAATCTGCTAAATGCTTCATCATAAACCATAAACATTTACCATAATGGTGCTACTATTACAGATATAGAACTAAATGAATCTGTTTAGATGAGGAGATAGCAGCAGTAGCAACAACAATGATACCAAGCATTAGTGAGGCAGGTCATATGATGCACTCATGATGGTAGTTGTGTGTTCAGACAAACAGCATATTTCTGCTTTCTTATGATGAAAACTTGATACTGAAGTCTTCAGCATTATAAGAGATCTTACTACTAAAAATTATTTAAATTAAAATATGATACAAAAGTAAATTGGATGTATTTTGTGTTGTAGGATAAAATAGCATGACATTATTATTACAGCAGCTCTGCACAAGAATATTATGCTGTTTCAGAAAATATTGGTTATTTGATAACTGTTATTAATTTGGTTCAAAAGAATGTTATATTATTATTTAATATTTATTATTTTCAGATAATGACTAGTAAATACTGGTTAACTTTAAATGAACTATCATCACNACAGGATATTAGTTCCTGCACTGTATTGCATATTACTGCACAATAAAGTATGTTTTTGTTTTATGGTTGCAATCATATATCTGTCTAGCAATGACGATGTCATATACCAATTTTTATTCAAATCCAACAAGTCCTTCATGGTGCGTTATTTTTTTTGTCGTCCAGTGTATATACACTAATATTATAAAGAGGTAATGTTTGTAAGTATGTATGTATGTAAGTTTGTTTGCAGCAGGTAATCTCCGAAACTACTCATCCAATTTCAAAAATTCTTTTACCAATATTTAGAATGGAACCTCAGGGTGGGCATAGGCTGTATATTATTCCATTAAACATTCATATAAATTAAAATATATAATCTAGGTTAAGGCTTTTATGTCCAACAGATGGTGCTACGAGTATGGCGCCCTAAGTTTGCTTTTCTGTGAGGCATTACTCTTTTCTGTGAAAATTGAACTAAAGCAGATCATCTTCTATCTAATTATATAAATAAAAATGTAATGTTCGTTTGTTCCTACCGATTCCTTTGAAATTTTGACACAACGCTGCATTTGAATACGCACGTGTTTTTATATAATATACGTGTCGAAATTCCCCCCACTGAAGGGAGATGGTTAGGATTAAGGTTTACTGTAAAGAACTCTGCTTCTATTTATACTATTTTAGATGCAGTTTTTTGCGTTTTAATAGGGTACATCAACAGAATGTACACCAAGAAGAAATTTTTCGAAAAATTCCCCCCACCGGGAAGTGTTATAAATTTATAATAGATACATTTTGAGCCACAATAACGCGTGGCGGGGTCTGCTAGTATATATATAGATAATATATTTTTTCCATTTTATTTATTAACTTCTTAGTAGTGTAAGAAAGAGATTTCTCTACTACAGTTTCAGTTTATATATATATATATATTTAATTTTTTTAAGTCTCCTACTTTTTAAAAGAATGTTTGATGATTTGTTAAATGTCTAATTTAATTACCAATGTAAACTAAAACAGGTTTACAGGTTTGGCTTAAATGATTTAAAAAATTTTTTTTTTGTAATTTCTGAAAAAATTTCAATGAACTCTAGGATTAGTTTGTCAAATAGAGCTGAGCACAATATGAATTTTAAAAACTGTTTCTTGTCTCATTGTGAATTTAGATTTTTTTTTATATATAACATTTTGTTTTACAGATTTAACAATGTATTGTAAGTATCATGTCTTTACATGAAGATGACCTAAAATTAGAAATTCTTATTAATCTGAAAATTACTTACATATAAGCATACATAGTTACTGTCTAAATCAGGGGTGTCCAACCTTTTTGTTTCTCTGGGCCGCATTGGAAGAAGTCAAGGAGTTCTGGGCCACAAGTATATATAATATGTACTTGTGGTCCAATATACAAGTATATTTAAGGATTAACATGCCTAGACTATAATAATAAGTATTAAAACTTTATCACGAAACAGGATATTTTAAAAAATTACTTCTACAGACATTTTCAATTTGTACTTAGAAATAGATATATGAATTTATTTGAAAAAATGCAAATATTTAGTTTATTTCAGTGGTTCTCAACTGGGGGTACATGTACCCCTAGGGGTACGAGTGTAAATCGAAGGGGTACATCTAACTTTCATTATAAAATGGCNATCGAAACAACTTAAGCGAAACTATTAATAAATAAATATCGTATTAATAGAAACATTTATTAATTTTTTAAATATTAAATTTTTTGTGAAATTCTAGAAATTTTAATAGATTAATATTCAATCGCGTAATATTTTCTATTACATTAAATGAATTAATATTCTTCTAATCATTAGAATTATTAATGTTTCATCAAAAATTAAAATAAAAGCGACTTTACGTAATTATTATACTGTATAATAATATTTTCTTCATCAATTCCGTTACCATAGCAACATCCGAAGATTCTCGAAGTTTTTACTAAATTATTATATATATATTTTTTTTAACGACCCATAATTAACACATATATATTTTTTAAGACAACAATAAGTAATTAATTCGTTTAAAAATTAATAATACAAATAAAAATAATTAATATACCGTCAACAGAATTTTAACTTTTATATCCATACATTCTAGAAAAAAGACCAAACGATAAATCGTGATTACATTTAGCGCCGTTAGGTGTCTTTTCGACAGTAACTATAGCAACCGGCAACTGCATTCTAGAAGGTTCTAGAAAGAAGTAGTGAGTTATAAGTACTTCATACAAGAATTTAATTCATTTTTAATTCTTCGTTAACATTAAGATAACGGGGAAAGAAAGATGTCAGTTATCGGTATAGATTTCGGCAACGAAAATTGTTTCATCGCAGTAGCAAGAGCTGGCGGAATTGAGACTATAGCAAATGAATATAGTCAAAGAGTTACACCGTAAGTTAACCCTTTTTAAAACCTTAATAGGTAAAATGGTGCTATGACTTTGTTTCCAGCCACACTTACAAACATACGATTTATTAAAGACGACTGGCCGAATGTAAAAGTTCTGAGTGGGTGTATAACTATTTCTCGCCATTCCTAAATGGTAAAATGCCCTTTCTTGTTTCGTCGTTTGCTCGACAAATCTTTTCTTTATCTAGTCCTCATTCTAGAAAAATTCTATAAAACGGCAGCGATGACGTATTAGTAGGAAAAAATTCGTCTTCTGTTCGAAAACGAACGCGAAACGACTTTGTTCCAGAAGTGAAAGCGTAAACTAAACGGCACTAAAACATTTTTTTTTTTTTTTTTTTTTGTTAAGTAGATTTTTGTATGAGGAGACTGAATTAACTAAATTACGTTGTCAAAATGTAATTTAAAGAAAAAAATGGGAGTGATTTGGTTTGAATGTTATTGTCTGGTTACAAATGCTTCAGTGTTGCCAGTGATCTTGAAGATAAATCCAGAATTACAAAATGGATCCTTCCATGTTAATTCAGAATTATTAAAGTTGTAAAAATATAAATGCCATAAGATAATTGGTGTTTTTTTGCTTGTAAGATGATTATAATCACCTAGAAAGTAATGTAATTTTTCAATAAAATAAAATACTTTTATAGATACTTTTTTTTCAATCATTAAAATAAATGCAAAATAAGCTTTAAAACAAGAATTTATTAAAACTTCTTCAAATAAAGGAAAACTATAGTTCAATTACAACCTTCCTTTTTAACAAAGTATAAACAATCTAGTAACAAATGTGTTTTAGCAGATTCTTGAGAGACATCCATTATAAATTAACTTGTTTAGGATAATGAGGTTGGCCTGATGACTGTATGGTAATGTCTGTCTGCTGCTGCTGTGGGAATTTGGTTAGAGCTTTATTTTGAGCCCGGTAGTTTATTTAAAGCAGTACGGGTTGGGCCATTGTTTTCTATGTTCTCATTCATGCTGGTTGGGTCTCTTCTCTTCTGGAATAATGCCTGCTTCTTAACGGGAACTGGCTGCTCTTAGTCATAATATATTGGTAACCCTTATTAAGTAATCGTAATACTTGTGAAGGGATAATGAGTAAATGACTGAATTATTGATAATTCTAAGTATAAATTGATTACATATCAGTGGATATCAGATTGTAAATATTGAAATTATCATTTATAAAAACAAATTTTTGTAATTGTATTAGATGATTTGTAAATTGATTGGCTTGCAAAAGGAAATTATATTAAATATACAAATGTTTATTTTATTTTGTGATAATTTATAGTGTCTCATTATTAATAATACAAATGAAATTAAATTGAATCCATAAGAGAGAGAGAATAAATGCCAGAAAGTCTTTTATAAAGAAAATAGTTGTAAGTGGAATTTTAAAGATCATGCATATATTTAAATGTATTTGGACTGGATTTGCTTTACCTTGCAAGTCTCTATTGATTTTAAAAATTAATATATTTTATAATTGATGATCATGTTACTTGATAGAAGTGACCAAACTTTTCAAGTTCAGGCCAAAAATAATATATATTCTAAATGTACAAAAAAACAAGGCCTGTTTCTATCGTAAGTCATGTATTGAGTATGTGGGCCTGGGTTGGATTAGGCACCACTGCAGATAAATGGTGAGGATACAGTGCTTGATTATTTTTTAAAATTTAAAAGGATAAGAATAAACTTAAATGGTAAATCTAATTTGTGAGCTGTATTTAAAATTCATTTCATTGTTACTTGTTTATAAAGAAATGTAATTTTGTTTCATGTAGGATGAATTATACAGATCTGTATAACATGTTCATAAGCTTACTTCTGTAATTATATATTTTTAAATTGAAATAACTACAGATATGCATATCAGAAACATAAGAGTGTATAAGTGTAGATACAGTAAATTTTTTTGATCATCTCTGATTTGTGCCCACTTCCAAAGTGTTTGATTCCTTCTATACAAATCTATCTCTGAAATGCAACCATTTGCACAAATCTATGCATGCAGTTACTTTTCATTAAATGCAATTTCTTTCCATATGGAATTGCTTTCTTTGTTTCCAGGTAGTTGCTAATTAAGCGGTCCTTCAAGAACAAAGATTGGGAGCCTCTCTACATTATGTTTTGACTTATCTAATAGTAGCTAGAGAGGTATGAGATACAATTGCAACTATAAAATTGTTTTATTTTCTACTTCCTGGGTTTTAAGTGTATGCCTCACATGCCTAATGGGCATTATTTTTATTGAATGCTATTGATTTTCAGTAATCAATGAAATGTAACTTCTCTACAATAACAACTAGGATGGTTGGTGATTGCTGGATTTGTTAACAGAACTGTGAACAACCATAGATTCCAGCATAAATTCTTTGATTAATAATTGATGTTTGATCTTGTTTAGCTACATTACTTCAAACATGAAAGACAGTCACTGAATATCTGATATTCAGAATTGATTTTGATTTGTTAAATCAAGCTATTAAGTGAAATTTTAATAGTAGCCTTATTAACAAACTACTATTGAAACTGTCTTAAGATATTTTAAATAATTAAACTAAAGTTTTCAATAAATAGTTTTATCTTTATAAATTGCAAATCCTGTAATACTGCATGTTGAAGTAAAGATTATAAATTAGTTTTTTGCCCACCTACCTTAATCTGCTAAATGCTTCATCATAAACCATAAACATTTACCATAATGGTGCTACTATTACAGATATAGAACTAAATGAATCTGTTTAGATGAGGAGATAGCAGCAGTAGCAACAACAATGATACCAAGCATTAGTGAGGCAGGTCATATGATGCACTCATGATGGTAGTTGTGTGTTCAGACAAACAGCATATTTCTGCTTTCTTATGATGAAAACTTGATACTGAAGTCTTCAGCATTATAAGAGATCTTACTACTAAAAATTATTTAAATTAAAATATGATACAAAAGTAAATTGGATGTATTTTGTGTTGTAGGATAAAATAGCATGACATTATTATTACAGCAGCTCTGCACAAGAATATTATGCTGTTTCAGAAAATATTGGTTATTTGATAACTGTTATTAATTTGGTTCAAAAGAATGTTATATTATTATTTAATATTTATTATTTTCAGATAATGACTAGTAAATACTGGTTAACTTTAAATGAACTATCATCACAAAAATCAGAAGACCGTGAAGATGTCCATTTAATATGGAGGAAAATGTTTGCTAAAATGACTTTACCACTTAAGCTGGTTTTTGTAATGGTAGTTTATTTTAAATGGTAATATTGCCATATTTAATTTTTTGAATATTTTCTATAAATTTTGTTAATGATAAAATACAAAATATTACTTTTGCTTTTTGAAACACTTCAGATTAAGTCTTTCATTTTGATATAAGCTATTCTTGTGTTGTATTTTTTAAGTCAAGCTGTTCTACAAATGTTTTGTCTTAATCCGCAAAACAAAAGTTTGGACATTAATCTTCTGGATCAGTTACAAGATGTTATTACTAGATTAAAAAAATTGTTTTGTTGATCATTTAGTTCAATTCTCAGCTTCTATGAGACTGCAGTACATCATTCCTGTATTTTTTATTATGCAGCATTAAAATCAATATATTCAAAACTCAATAAGTAATTCCATGTTAACTATTCTCTTGAATAAACTAATAAACTAGTTGTTGTTTGAAATTTTTTCCTTTAATATGCTATTTGTAACATGAAGTGTTTTTTAATAACAAGACTTCATTCTGTAAAGCAAATGTTATTGTATTGAATATAGTAGTAAACATGGAATTTTCTATGAGTAAAGTAATATGTTGTTGTATATTGGAATAAATTTACAGTAAAAACTTTAGGTCAACAATTGATCAGTCGTGTTTTTTTGAAATGACAAATTTTCAAATACAAAATGGTGGGTTTATATATATCTTGCACACTTACTTCCTTTTGTAGCACATTTCAATTAGGAAAATTTTAAATGCAGTATCCCGTATACTGCATTTAAATTACTTTTTTCCGGAAAACATTAAATGCATTATTATGGCTGAGTTCATACAGTTATTAAATTACAGTTTATAGGTGTACAGTTGCGATCAAACATGATATTTTACTAATTATTTCATGATTTGTCCCTCAACTCAACAAATAAAATCATAAATTAAATTTGGCTTGATCTGTTTAGTACAATCGTCTGATAGATAAAGTCAAAACTGTTAGATGTTTTTGTTTTTACTTCAGAAAAAATTGTTTTTAATTATGTACAACTGAATTGTATTTCTTTTCCAAAATTTACAAATTTATTTGCAGTAATATTAAAACTAAACTCTAACACTGCTGATAAAATTCAAATTCCTATGCTTTATTGGAGCATTTGAGTTAACAAAACTTCCATTGCTCAATTTCTTGCACTTAATTGCCTGAAAGTGATTAATTTCAGTTAAATAATAGTTACTTGACTGTTGTGCCCCAATAGTTGGATTTTATTTGCAACTAGCTGCAAGGACCTGCTTTGCTCGGTTTTTATTTGTATGTAATATATAAAAGACTGTTTTTCTAAGTAATCTAGAATCTAACTGCAAGGACCCGCTTCGCTGGGCAAAAAGTAACGATAGTGAAGATTAAGATTATTACATTATAGCCAATCTTACCCGTTTTCACAGAATGCAAGAATTAGATGACCCGTTTTCAGACTAATTAGAGAATTTTTATATGAGTAAAAATATGTTCGATTTCCCGCAAAAAACACCTGTAAATCTTGCATGCCACTTTATATTAACACTTTCTTTGTTACTCAACACTTCCATTGTTACACATCTTCGAAGTCAACCACTTGCAACCCCATATCTCCCACATCCTTATAGCACAGAATGCAAGAATTAGGTCCCCCGTTTCCAGACTAATTAGAGAATTTTTACGTCCAAACGAACTATTTTCAATTTGATCAATTTTCTGGAACGTATACAATCGTTCTATAATTGAACCAATTCGAATTTGAAAATTTTTAAAATTGAAATAGAAAATTTTCCACTTTCAACCACTTTCAAGCCCACATCTCCCGCACCCTTATAGCTATCGAGACANTTTTTTTTTTTTTTTTTTTTTTTTTTTTTTTTTTTTTTTTTTTTTTTTTTTTTTTTTTTTTTTTTTTTTTTTTTTTTTTTTTTTTTTTTTTTTTTTTTTTTTTTTTTTTTTTTTTTTTTTTTTTTTTTTTTTTTTTTTTTTTTTTTTTTTTTTTTTTTTTTTTTTTTTTTTTTTTTTTTTTTTTTTTTTTTTTTTTTTTTTTTTTTTTTTTTTTTTTTTTTTTTTTTTTTTTTTTTTTTTTTTTTTTTTTTTTTTTTTTTTTTTTTTTTTTTTTTTTTTTTTTTTTTTTTTTTTTTTTTTTTTTTTTTTTTTTTTTTTTTTTTTTTTTTTTTTTTTTTTTTTTTTTTTTTTTTTTTTTTTTTTTTTTTTTTTTTTTTTTTTTTTTTTTTTTTTTTTTTTTTTTTTTTTTTTTTTTTTTTTTTTTTTTTTTTTTTTTTTTTTTTTTTTTTTTTTTTTTTTTTTTTTTTTTTTTTTTTTTTTTTTTTTTTTTTTTTTTTTTTTTTTTTTTTTTTTTTTTTTTTTTTTTTTTTTTTTTTTTTTTTTTTTTTTTTTTTTTTTTTTTTTTTTTTTTTTTTTTTTTTTTTTTTTTTTTTTTTTTTTTTTTTTTTTTTTTTTTTTTTTTTTTTTTTTTTTTTTTTTTTTTTTTTTTTTTTTTTTTTTTTTTTTTTTTTTTTTTTTTTTTTTTTTTTTTTTTTTTTTTTTTTTTTTTTTTTTTTTTTTTTTTTTTTTTTTTTTTTTTTTTTTTTTTTTTTTTTTTTTTTTTTTTTTTTTTTTTTTTTTTTTTTTTTTTTTTTTTTTTTTTTTTTTTTTTTTTTTTTTTTTTTTTTTTTTTTTTTTTTTTTTTTTTTTTTTTTTTTTTTTTTTTTTTTTTTTTTTTTTTTTTTTTTTTTTTTTTTTTTTTTTTTTTTTTTTTTTTTTTTTTTTTTTTTTTTTTTTTTTTTTTTTTTTTTTTTTTTTTTTTTTTTTTTTTTTTTTTTTTTTTTTTTTTTTTTTTTTTTTTTTTTTTTTTTTTTTTTTTTTTTTTTTTTTTTTTTTTTTTTTTTTTTTTTTTTTTTTTTTTTTTTTTTTTTTTTTTTTTTTTTTTTTTTTTTTTTTTTTGTTAAGTAGATTTTTGTATGAGGAGACTGAATTAACTAAATTACGTTGTCAAAATGTAATTTAAAGAAAAAAATGGGAGTGATTTGGTTTGAATGTTATTGTCTGGTTACAAATGCTTCAGTGTTGCCAGTGATCTTGAAGATAAATCCAGAATTACAAAATGGATCCTTCCATGTTAATTCAGAATTATTAAAGTTGTAAAAATATAAATGCCATAAGATAATTGGTGTTTTTTTGCTTGTAAGATGATTATAATCACCTAGAAAGTAATGTAATTTTTCAATAAAATAAAATACTTTTATAGATACTTTTTTTTCAATCATTAAAATAAATGCAAAATAAGCTTTAAAACAAGAATTTATTAAAACTTCTTCAAATAAAGGAAAACTATAGTTCAATTACAACCTTCCTTTTTAACAAAGTATAAACAATCTAGTAACAAATGTGTTTTAGCAGATTCTTGAGAGACATCCATTATAAATTAACTTGTTTAGGATAATGAGGTTGGCCTGATGACTGTATGGTAATGTCTGTCTGCTGCTGCTGTGGGAATTTGGTTAGAGCTTTATTTTGAGCCCGGTAGTTTATTTAAAGCAGTACGGGTTGGGCCATTGTTTTCTATGTTCTCATTCATGCTGGTTGGGTCTCTTCTCTTCTGGAATAATGCCTGCTTCTTAACGGGAACTGGCTGCTCTTAGTCATAATATATTGGTAACCCTTATTAAGTAATCGTAATACTTGTGAAGGGATAATGAGTAAATGACTGAATTATTGATAATTCTAAGTATAAATTGATTACATATCAGTGGATATCAGATTGTAAATATTGAAATTATCATTTATAAAAACAAATTTTTGTAATTGTATTAGATGATTTGTAAATTGATTGGCTTGCAAAAGGAAATTATATTAAATATACAAATGTTTATTTTATTTTGTGATAATTTATAGTGTCTCATTATTAATAATACAAATGAAATTAAATTGAATCCATAAGAGAGAGAGAATAAATGCCAGAAAGTCTTTTATAAAGAAAATAGTTGTAAGTGGAATTTTAAAGATCATGCATATATTTAAATGTATTTGGACTGGATTTGCTTTACCTTGCAAGTCTCTATTGATTTTAAAAATTAATATATTTTATAATTGATGATCATGTTACTTGATAGAAGTGACCAAACTTTTCAAGTTCAGGCCAAAAATAATATATATTCTAAATGTACAAAAAAACAAGGCCTGTTTCTATCGTAAGTCATGTATTGAGTATGTGGGCCTGGGTTGGATTAGGCACCACTGCAGATAAATGGTGAGGATACAGTGCTTGATTATTTTTTAAAATTTAAAAGGATAAGAATAAACTTAAATGGTAAATCTAATTTGTGAGCTGTATTTAAAATTCATTTCATTGTTACTTGTTTATAAAGAAATGTAATTTTGTTTCATGTAGGATGAATTATACAGATCTGTATAACATGTTCATAAGCTTACTTCTGTAATTATATATTTTTAAATTGAAATAACTACAGATATGCATATCAGAAACATAAGAGTGTATAAGTGTAGATACAGTAAATTTTTTTGATCATCTCTGATTTGTGCCCACTTCCAAAGTGTTTGATTCCTTCTATACAAATCTATCTCTGAAATGCAACCATTTGCACAAATCTATGCATGCAGTTACTTTTCATTAAATGCAATTTCTTTCCATATGGAATTGCTTTCTTTGTTTCCAGGTAGTTGCTAATTAAGCGGTCCTTCAAGAACAAAGATTGGGAGCCTCTCTACATTATGTTTTGACTTATCTAATAGTAGCTAGAGAGGTATGAGATACAATTGCAACTATAAAATTGTTTTATTTTCTACTTCCTGGGTTTTAAGTGTATGCCTCACATGCCTAATGGGCATTATTTTTATTGAATGCTATTGATTTTCAGTAATCAATGAAATGTAACTTCTCTACAATAACAACTAGGATGGTTGGTGATTGCTGGATTTGTTAACAGAACTGTGAACAACCATAGATTCCAGCATAAATTCTTTGATTAATAATTGATGTTTGATCTTGTTTAGCTACATTACTTCAAACATGAAAGACAGTCACTGAATATCTGATATTCAGAATTGATTTTGATTTGTTAAATCAAGCTATTAAGTGAAATTTTAATAGTAGCCTTATTAACAAACTACTATTGAAACTGTCTTAAGATATTTTAAATAATTAAACTAAAGTTTTCAATAAATAGTTTTATCTTTATAAATTGCAAATCCTGTAATACTGCATGTTGAAGTAAAGATTATAAATTAGTTTTTTGCCCACCTACCTTAATCTGCTAAATGCTTCATCATAAACCATAAACATTTACCATAATGGTGCTACTATTACAGATATAGAACTAAATGAATCTGTTTAGATGAGGAGATAGCAGCAGTAGCAACAACAATGATACCAAGCATTAGTGAGGCAGGTCATATGATGCACTCATGATGGTAGTTGTGTGTTCAGACAAACAGCATATTTCTGCTTTCTTATGATGAAAACTTGATACTGAAGTCTTCAGCATTATAAGAGATCTTACTACTAAAAATTATTTAAATTAAAATATGATACAAAAGTAAATTGGATGTATTTTGTGTTGTAGGATAAAATAGCATGACATTATTATTACAGCAGCTCTGCACAAGAATATTATGCTGTTTCAGAAAATATTGGTTATTTGATAACTGTTATTAATTTGGTTCAAAAGAATGTTATATTATTATTTACATAAAATAAGTAATTCGCTTTTAGTTATAGCTAGCTAGTTAGTTAGTTAGTTAAGAGTTTTCTTATGGCGCTCAGTTATAAGGGCTGTATACATCTAACGCAGTAATTATAAAATTTACATACAAAAATGTAAGGGTTACTTGAGAAACAACTAATGGGGTACATCAACAAAAAACGTTGAGAACAACTGGTTTATTTGAATTTCTGATTAATAATAAGCGACAAAATACCATTTTAAAGTGCATTTTTATTCAACCAATATATTTATAAATGATATGTAGCCCAAAAAGTAGCCAAAGCGTCAAATGATATTTTTTTACGTCAAATTAAAAAAAGTAGCCACATTTGGTGCAATGTAGCCAAATCTTGCAATGCTGGAAGGAATACTAAATAAAGCTGGAGTTGTGACTCAAAGGATTATAGAGCCAAATACAGAAAAAGAAGAGAAAGGACAAAAGATAAAGAAGTGAGAGATTGGAAAATTAAGACTCAATATTTGCCTAACAAGATCTATTTAATCTTTCTGACAACTTTTTATTTTTTGTCCTTTCTCTGCTTTCACCAAATTTGGGTCTGTAATTCTTTGAGTCTCAACTCCAGCTTTATTTAGTAATCCTTCCTCATTCACACATCTCCAAGTACATGAAAATATTTCATTTCCACTAAAAAAAATGAATAAAGGTTTATGGCTTTCTGAAACTACTTTTTTGAGTTTATGCTATTGAAACAAATAAATAAATAAAAAAATTAAAACATTTGTCGGTTTTGTTTACACCTGTATTGGGCCACATTGGAACTTGCCTTGGTCCGCATGCGGGCCGCGGGTTGGACATCCCTGGTCTAATAACAGGTAAAATGTTGTTTGCCATCTTAGTTTGTAGATAGTAATTGATTTGTGTGTGTGTGAATGTAAGATGGTGAAATTTTAATATTTTTAATGTCTGTTTTAAATTATAAAAAGTGTGTTGGTTTGCCTATTGAGGATTGCTGATAGTAAACTGGTTTGCCAATAGCATTAAAAATTACATTAGTAAATATACTGATAATTGGATTTTTTTTAAGTAAAAAATTTTTATACATTTTCACATTAAAGACAAGCCAAAATGCCACCTAAACAATTAACTTAATTAAAATTATTTGTTCAATCATGTTCATGTTTTAAAGTAAATTAATAGGTTTATACAATAATGAAAAAATAGTTTTTCCAAAAAGTACAAAACCAAGTAATTTATGTTGACAAAACCATAAGGCCTATCCAAAATGAAGAGAGACTATCAAATCTCATCTTAGAATATCTGCACATGCATTCTTGTTGCACGTGCAGATGAAGGTGTTGTGCAATACACAGGAGGTGCAATCACAAGCTTCATCTCTATGAAAATGTACAAAGCTGAAAAGGAGTCTAGCAAAATGCATAATTTCATATTACAAATGTTACAGACAAAAAGCAACAGTTCATCACTTTTGGAAGAAGTCAGAAGGACAAGCATTTATCACATGATTGAATTTTATAACAAGAATGAAAGTGACTGTTACAAGCTTCAAATTGAGTATTCGGAAACACTAAAGACAAAAAAAAAAATGAAAACAAAGCTTTGTTTCATAAGTACCCATCAATTTCCGTAAGAGCTAAAGCCCAGAAATTGAAAATCCCAAGGTATATGATATCCTATATTAAAACAAAGAAGCTGGAGATGGAGGCACATGTAGAACGTGTACCCAAGTACTCTGGCAGTCAGGAAATGCAAGTGAAGTCAGGATGTCAATGTGTACAAAAAATCTTTGAAGAAAATCTTTATCATTGATGATGAAATGTATGTTTCCTTCAATCCTTCAGATGTACCATGCAAGAAGTATTATCATGCAGAAGATTCAAAAGAAGTCAGTCACCTATGATGAAAAGGTCAAATCTCAATCTAAATTCTACAAATGATATCTCATCTGGAAAGTGATGGATCAATTCGACAATATATTTAGATATATTGTCGAATTGATCCATCACAAACCCTACATAGGCATTCAAGGTAGGCTTACACCTTTTATAAATCAATATTACGAGAGGGATGATTTCTTCTGGCCTGACATGGCAACAGTCCATTATGCAAGAAAAGTCACCGATACCTTAAGTAATTAATTAAAGGATGAAAACATCAATTTTGTACAAAAGATGAAAAATGCTCAAAACGTCCCATAAACAAGATGTGTCAAAAGATTTTGGGCACTCTGCAAAAGAGAATATGGAAGATGAAGGTTGCAACCAAAAAATTTGAGAGAATTTTGACAAGTTTGGCAAAATATCAGCAATAAGATGTCAAAGGAATTTGCAAAAGCTGTGATGGACAAAGTTGAAAGAAAACTTTGAGAAATAGCATAAAAGGGTGTTAAATGCAACTAATTGAATTTCTAAAGAAAGTAAATAACATTTGTTTCATAAAAGTGATAATTTTATCATAACATTTCAGTTTAAATCTGCAGCAATTGAAGTTTTGTCTCCCTTCACTTTGGACATGCCTTACAACTGAAAATAACTGCAAATTTTCATACACATCCTTAATTATTTACATTTATATGTGTATAGAGAGGTCAGCATATATTTGTATTAAAAGAAAAAATCATCTGTCAAACATGGAAAAAGGTGAAAACTGGCAGAGAAAGAACAACGACAAATTGATATTTTATGGCCACAATCACAAAACTATCATGCTGTAGCTATCCAAATAGAAAGCAGCAACACTGTTGTAGTTATCATTTTTTTAATATAGTTGTACGCAACTCAAAAAACAATAGTGGAATACCTAAGTTTAATGCAAGAGACGATAAGCAATTTTGAGGGTTGTAAGCAACAGTGTGACATTGGCATCAAAAATTGTGAATCAATTAGAGTTAAAACTTCATCTCCATACTGTTCAGAGTTAAAGTCATCAGGATGATTTAGGAGATTCTCTTTTTTGATTTTTCTCCTAACTAAAGCACATAAAATTACAAGATTGACTTATGCATGAGATTGCATGTCCTGGGATACAGAATGTGCCTATAGGTTATTTTTTCAGATAAAAAAAGTTATACGTGGATGGTCCAAATAGTATGAACTATTATTTTCATGATTTGTGCGAAGAAGAGATGATTTTATCTTAACAACAGGTGGATGGTGGTTCCATTATGGTGTGGTGTGCCATTTCTTGCAAGGTGAAAGTCACATATTGAATTCATAAATGGGTGAATGGATTTAAAACAGTATCGAAAGCCAATTGAAATTACTTTACTTTATGAAAATTAGCAGACAAAGTTTTATTTTATGCAAGATAATGCACCTGTCCATTCATCTTGCACCACAAAAAATTGCCTTCAGCAAAAAGAAGTCCAACCATTGGATTATCCACCTTAATCTCTAGATCTAAGCTTGATTTGAGAATATCTGGGGTGTCTTCTAAAGAACTGTATATGCTGATGGCAAACAATACAGTTCAATAAGACTTAAAGTTGCAGTGAAGAAAGCATGGCATGCTATACCAACTTCCATACTCAAAACATTGAGTATGCCAGACTGCATTTTTGAGATTATTCAAAAAAGTGGGTGGTCTGTGATTTTAATCTATTATTTGCAGTTGTTTTTTAGTTGTATATAAAGTTTGGTCAACATAAATTACCTGGTTTTCTACATTTTGGAAGAACTATTCCAACACTATTCTTTCATTATTGTATAAATCTATTTAATTTACTTTTTTAAAGCATATAAGCATGATCAAACCAATAATTTTAAGTTATCTGTTTATGTGGAATTAAAGCTTTGTCCACCACTGTACATGTGTCATTAATTAAAATATAAAACAAAAGTGTCAAATGTTTTTATTAAATCCAGTGGTACTCAGTCTTTTTTATTGGCAGGCCAAATTGCATGTAAGTTGTAGTTGGGTATGACATATCTATCAGATGCTGAATGGTTTAAACCCTCAAACATTGGTAGTTGGTTACTGATTTACTCCTGATTAAAAGCTGCATTCAAGTTTTCTATGTTTTCTTCATGTGCAATGTCTAGAAAGAGAGACCAGTTTTCCATAGAAAGCCCTTCCAAGAAGCACTGCTCTCCCATGTGTTGCATTGCCTTATCCCATCAATTCTACATTCAACTGGCCATGAATATTTTGTATATTATGTATACTAAAATTAAGCTTGTTTCTACTGTTTGTGAGTGGTGTGTTTACATATGTTAATCAGCTGCATCAATGTGTGCCAAGAGTTGTGGTTTGGGCATTACTGATTTAAACTAAAATAACATGTCATTTCTATTTTTTTGAATCATTACTTTATGATTTTTTTTAAGTATGTCATAGCATTATGCTGGATGGTTTAGCAGTTTCTTTACCTGTAATGCCTAGAATATAATAGTAATTATAGTTGACAAAATGGAATAAATTTGAATTTAACACTTTTTATGCACAGGCTCCTTTTTAATCACAGCAATTAAACAATTACAGCATGCTCTTTTTTCTCGTGCGATGAAACTTTTACTTTTGAAAATAGAAGGGAATTCAATTGGACCTAGTGCACCAATTTTTTGATTTGGAATCAAAATTTAAATATTACCAGTAACATCTTGAAAATTTATCATTTACTGGTAAATTTGCAATTCCTGATGCATATCATTTTTAAATCAAAGTTAGCAATTTCATTTTCCCAAACAAATCACTGGAAGATTAATTGGGATGAGATGATACAAGTAGGAAACAGTGTCTTCAGAGTCTGTTAGGGAATACTATCAAAGTACATTTATTCCTTGTGTATGTTTTGACATGAATGACTCAATAACTTTGAAACAAAATAACAAAGGATTTATGTATCATTCTGAATTTCAATATAATTTATAAAAGGTTAAACATGACTTGTTGCACATTAGTCATTATTATTTAATTTTATTTCTAAATCGACCTGTCAAGAATTTGTTTTTAATGAAAGACAGAGCCAGTAATTTTTATACCATTATACTTTACATAAAAATTGTAATTATGGAATAAATAGTACTGTCTTTTGGTGTTATATTTATTTGTTTGATGAATTAATTACATGCAGATACTTTTAATATTTTGAAAAGTCTTCCTCAAGGGAAAGAATATATATGAATTCGTACTCCTAGAACCTATTTCTGGTGTGACCCAAAAAGAATATATGAATTCATCAAACAAATAAATCTAACACCAAAAGATGGTGTCAAATAGGCCTATATCGTAAGGAATAAATAGTATCATATGTGATCATATAAAATTTTATTTGTATAAAAATATATTGTTAATTTTGTTCTACAATAATTCATTCTAATTTCACAATAAATTTTGAGTTTGCAAACACAAACTGCTGTTAAGAGATCTTTGTGGCAATTCTCCTCAGTGTTATGAAATGATTATTGAAAATGAGCAAATAGCAGCAACACTTACTAGCCAAGAGGTTGACATTTTTAAAGCACTTGTGATAATTTTTTTACTACTATCATAGAAGATTAGTTGAAATGGAATCTGTAGAAAACTTTTTTTTAATCATAGCAGAAATATGAAATTATGAAATGTGTGTTTTGAGAATTTTTCATATATCACATAAAAAGGAAGTAAGAACACACTGAGTGCAGTGTTAAGTTTATTTTTGCTGGTACTTTCAACAAATTTATGTTCTGTCTTTAAATTCTTGTTCGGTGAAAGCACTAGCAAAAATTTAAAAAATATTAATGCCACACACAGTGTTTTTTTACTTTTTTTTATGAAGTACATTTTATTTTTGATATACTTGTGCATTACTAATGAATATTTTAATAAGTAGTTATTAATTGTGGATTTTAAACATGAAACTTTTTTTGTCTAATCATGGGAAAAGCAACTTTAGACTTTATAAAAGTATAATAAATAAATAAAACCTATTTACTTGAGCCTCTAACCGGTGTGTGGAAAGTAATTTGTAAATCTGCAATGAAAGTTTCAAATTTATTGTAATTTTTAATTTCATTAAAATGAGTATTGCATTGTAGAAAATAATTAAAATTCTATTTAATGAGTGCAGTTATTTTATACACATCAATTTGTGTTTGTTTTAAATTTAATACTGGCAATCCCAAAGAACATCTAGTTAACATTTTCCCAGTAGAACATTTGGTATTTAAATCCTAAACTTAATATAATGTGTGTTTCAATACAGCAATTTTAACTAAATGATATCGGGAAAAGGCTATAATTCAGTTCCAAAAACAATCGGTGAAATAATCTGAAACCAACAAAAACCGAGGCAATTATTTCCATAAGAATTAATGTAAATCTAATTAATTCGTTTTAGACACTCCAAAATACATACCAAAAACAATTTTATAGATAACAAGTACAGTGGGTGATCGTTAACGAACAGTTGGATAACGAACACTTTTGCAAAAGATTTTTATGTTTGGATAACGAACCCTTCACAAAACATACAGAAAAGAAACGACATAAAATAGTGAATACCGATTGGTCTTCGCTTGTCTCCAGGTGACAATTCAAAACTTTTTGGATCTCTGGAGACAGATGTTCAACTGAATACCAATTAGATAGTATTTTTCTGAATTTTGAAACTCTTCCTTGTAATTCCAGCTTTTTGTTTACCTTTCTGACAAATAACTTTTCAGTCTTCGTGAGACTGTTGGGTGGGACTCAAGTTTTGTCTGTTTTTATTTATGGAAGGCGAGAGTTTGTCCCATTGGATATTCGTTAATGTTTTAATACCAAATTTCAAATTTCATCCAGCCTTGCATTTAAATACTTTTTGTGCACTAATTGATTTCTGTTCTCTGAACTTTTGTAAGTGCTTTTCTGAACTTTTCATTTAAAAAAGAAACTGATAATATTATGGAGCCTAAAAAGAGGAGTGTCAAGAACTGTGCTCGCTGTAGAAGCCAGGTAAGAGATAAAGCCAAGGTAGAAAGTGGGCACAAGATGTCTGATGTTACTAGGCAGTATGGCTTGAACAGGTGTACAGTAAACACAATCTTAGCTATGAAAGATTGTTCTTGATATATCAAGAAGTCTGAAGCAATCAAAGATCTTTTGAGGAAGTGGGAGGATATCAGAATAACAGGCATCCAAACCAGAATGATAATTGTTAATAGGCTTGGAGATCTCTAATTACAATGCTATTAATTACTTCCAAAAAATCCTGAAGAAGAGAGAAAAGCAATCGACATTGGACAGATTCTTTAACTCCCAAAACAGAAAAAACATTTAATAAAAATGCAAGACTGTGTATATATGTATTTTTATTATTACATATATACTTTCTTACTATGCTTATTTATATTTTTTATTTTTTGGAGTTTCCAGAATGAATTAATCAAATTCCCATAAAAACCTATGGTAAATCGATAATCGGTTAACGAACAATTCAGATAGTGAACAAAGTCTTGGAATGGATTATGTTCATTAACCGATCACCCACTGTACAGTGTTTAATACTAAAAACAACAAGAAATGAATATAAAAGACTAATATGTTGATCTCTGAAACAGAATTGCCATCGAACTGTTTTTTATTTATCCAAATTAATAATGACTGTTCGATGTCTTCAGTTGTTTGCAATTTGTTTCATTTGCACATTCATGCCTTTTGCTACATTAGCCTCCTTTATTGCTTTCTTTTTTGCCACAATGGAACTTATTGTGGATGGCGATTTTTCCATACATGCGGCTAATTTCAGCAATCTTAATGCTGCTCTAGTATTTTTCGACGATTTCCTTCAAGTCATGTCAAGTTGATCATGTTCCTGGCCTACTTCTTCAAAGGGCTGCTGGCTCTGGAAATTTTCTTTGGTCCCATGATGGAGCTAAAAGGAAAGGAAAGCAATGGAATTGTTTGACTATATGTGCAGGGTAATGCTCACACAATGAGAAACTCCACACTGAGCATGAGAACGTGTGGGTCACCCTTTGTTTTTGCAAAATTAGCAGCAAGGTCACGTAGGCATGCCAATGAAAACCAAGACAAATTTTTCATGGAAAAAATCAACAAAAACCAAAACCGACGATAACTGAGGTCAACGAAAATCAAGGTATTACTGTATATGTTGTATGTTGGTGCTGGGAGAAGCATCACAGTATCTTACCAATACAGTCGACCCCCCTATAAGATATAGATACGTTCCATTCTTTAGGAATCCGATTTCTTACGAGTCGTTCCAATCACAGCCCGACACGTGTCAAGTTTACGGACTACGGCTGATTGAAAGGTTTTCTTCCATAAAATTAATCGATTCTAGACTAATCCGACTCAACATTTCCAAAATACGTATATTTTTTTTGGAAATAATCCGTATAAACTACGCTATAAATAAAAAATTGTAGGATTACTTACCGAGTGTCACCATTCGACATCGCCATTGCTCAACATTGTTTTCGTCGCGGAACAGCTCAGCAAACCGCGGCCGATTTCTAATAACTTATTTTTCTGCGAATAGTTCCTTGAACTTCGGAGACATCATTAATATAAATAATTTTAATCGCCGTTGAATAAGAAATGTTTCTTTCACAAGAAATGTATAAAATTACAGTACTGTATTAGACTTACGGTACCTAATTTACATACTCTACAGACGATAGTTAGCGTAAAAATCTCCGTAGCGTGGCGCCACGCTAGACGGCGGAAATTATATATTTAATTATAACAAAGTTACAATAAGTTAATATATAATTATATATACAGTACATAATTTATATATAATTATATGTACAGTACCTAATTTATATATAATTTATATAATACTGTCCAGACGATAGAAATCCGTAGCGTGGCGCTACCGACAGCGGGAAAGTAGTTCGGCTGCCCGATGATGTTTGAGGTAATTATAGGGAATTTTTACTGTTTCTTACGGATACCGGTCACAATTTTTTCGTAGTTTTATAGGAATCGTAATTATAGGGGGGTCGACTGTATTCCAAAGAACAAATCTTAAACCTGCTTTAATGGCCTATTAACACTAGTCAGTCAGAATTTATAACAGTTCTTACTCTTTCTTTACCAGAATCTCTTATATTTAGAAAGATATGTTTGACATTGCTATGTTTTGCACAATACTTAATTTTCATATTTCTATTATGTTTTTTGGGATTTTTGAGAATTTTAGATTGATTTTTGAATAGATCCATAAAGTGAAATTTCAAAATACTGCATTAAAATAAAAATTAGCACTGTACATAATACTGTTCTTAGATAAATATGAACAGTATTTATCTACAGTGCTAAGTTTAAATGGATGAGTAGTACCCACAGCTTTTAATGTGATATCAAGACAAGATTTTTTAGTTACTTGACTTTTTCTGTTTTCAAGAACTAACATTTCATTTATTCGTATACTGGAACTATAGTTCTTTTATATGACAGTTGTCATTAATGGAAATCATTTTGTAAACAATCTTATTTTTTGTTTTGATTGTATTATATTTTTATCTCCATAATAATAAGTTTAAACTCTGCTTCAAAATTTTATTGTAATAAGCGTTCACTGAACAGTTAATGGTTAAATCTATAATTTTATTTTATGATGTTAACATAGTGCCATAAGTTTGCTACAATATTGATTAGTTTTTTTTAAATTAATGCATCCATTTATTGAAATTGATGTTAGTATGTAAATACTGTAGCTAATTTTGGTGGGGTGTTCAAGAAGTTTCCAGAAAGTGGTTAATATTTCTAAATGGAATGCTATATTTATAATTAACTGATATAACAATTCAACAAGTTTATAGTCACATCAGGTATTGGTTTAACCTAATCAGACTTCTTATTCCCAAATTAAGAGAGACATTTAAAGGTGTTCACCGTAGTTGCTAGATTGAAATGTTTTGTAGTGCAGTGGCTAGAAGCAAAGAGCACTGATTTCTACCAAAGAGCTACAAATAGTGGTGATATCATGGAAAATTGTGTATAACTGGTTGGTTGGTTGGTATACCAACCAACCAGACATTAAATTGAACATACGTTGTAAAATAAGTGCTAAATTCAATTTGTTGTCTTTTTTATTTATATTTTCTGGAAACTTTTTGAATATAGGGTATTCCTTGATTAATGCAGTTAATTAATCCTTCAATCCTATCATGTATATCAAAATTGTGTTAATCAAACTACATTATTTGTTAAGTAAAGACAGCCAATAAAACAATGTAAATTAAAACTTCTGCCGTGTATATAAAGGGATTGCCACAATTAATTTCGTGCATTAATCAAATCCCACATTAAAAAGGGATACCTGTAAGTCAGATATGGTTTATTTTTGATTATTTTTTCCTTTGTGGTGAAGGAAAAAATAATCTTTATAGTAATGGAATTAGTAGCTCAAAAGCATTTTGAAAGTTAATATGAAGATGTTCATATTCTCAATGATTAAAATACAGATTTAGTGTAATTTTTAATTATAGTGGAATACATCAAAATTTAATAAAATTACTTATTATATGAAAAAATCTGAAAACTTGTTCATAATTTGAAGTATAAATGAAAAGTTTCATCTGTAATTTCTCTTGTTAAGATCCTCAAAGATTTCCTACTTGTTATAAAACTGATTGTTGCATGGCTGTTTTTATCTATTGATGAATATTTTTAATGTATTGATAATTGAAATGTAAAAAATAGCTTGGTGACTGCTAGAAGTGAGCATTATCTGCCTTTTGAGTTAATTCATTTCTTGCAATCATTTGGAGAGAGAGATTCAAAGTGAAAAATTATTATAAATAGTATATCCATATATATTGTATCAACTGGATAGATAGATTACAAAAAATCAAACCTTTAAAGAATCCAGCAGTGAGGTTTACTAAATAATGTTTTCAATCATCTTCACTGGCCTTTTCCAGTTATGATGGAATAGAATGTGAAATTTTTAAATTTTTGGAATAGGCATTCTCTTACAAGCATTCCAATTCATGGAAACCTGATGATGACCATTAAAAATGGAAGAAAACATTTGTTTTGAAGAGAATTATTGCTGGTTTTAGGTAATTATTTATTTATAGAACGTGAATATTTAAAAAATATATATATAACAAAAATTCTAAAATAAATAAATAACAGAAATCATAGTTGAGATTAATAAAATAACTACGGAAATAAAATAAAAAGTAAAAATAAATGAATAAATGTCCTTTTTAATAAAATTAAATTTCATAAAAGGACCGCCATGTGGTACAAAAACTGTCCGCATCTCTACGGTTGATACAACCAGATTTTTTTATGCACTTTAAAATTTCCAATTTTTTTAGATATCTCGGTGTGTATATTAGATGTGGGTTTGATGATGGATGCCTGCTCCCATTGTACTTGTATGTCCTGATGTTGCAAGTAAGCTGCCAGCATTATCAAAATTTTTATCAATTGTATATTTATGTCCTTTGGGTTGTTGTAAATTACGCATAGTGGCACTCACGTAGACCAGTTTTGATTTGAAGTGGGATGGAGTAAATCCCCGCGGTCAAATTATGGTTATATTGTTTCTTATCATTCCTTAAAATTCTGAAGATCATCGGTTGTGTTGATATACAACTGTAACATTATTAAGTCTGGCTGCTTTCTTAAAGATGGGATATAATTTAAAATCATTCTTTGTTTTTGGTCTAACGACGTAGTCTGACATTTTGGTGTTTGAAAGGTTGTGATCAATTTCTGTATTATTTCTATCAGATAACCCTATTGCTCTGTGGTCTTTAAGATGTAATTCAGCTCCATTATTGTGTATCATATTCTGGTACAATGTATATATGCCCTTCTTATCAATGATCTAAAGGCTGTGAATTTGATGTCCTGGGGATCAGCACTTATGTGAAATTAAAATAGGTTGAAAACTTGTTTTCCTGTATATCTTGGTCCAAATTTCACTATATTTGCAGGAGATGGAAATGTATTACTGTTGTTTCACTCTCCTGGTCTAATTGTAGGAGTTATTCGTAGCGGTTATCATTGAGTACTTTTAAAAACTGCTGCAGGTTTGATTTTCTCTGCCACAAGATGAAGTGTCATCAACATATCTTGCATATAAGATAATGAAGTGTTGGAATTTGGGTAAAATGATTTTCTAATTGTCACACTACCAGTTCACAAAGAATTGGTGATGTGGGACTGCCCATAGCATTTCTCAAGTGTGTGCAGATGGTTGTCATTTATGGCTTGTCTAAACACATCATCATTATTAAGAATGATGCATTAGAACTACAGTATAGTCCTAGACATTTTTAAAGTGCACAAAAAATCCACTTGAATTAACCATAGAGATGCAGACAGCTTGTCTACCGCAAGGCGATCTTTTTATGAAATTTAATATTTTATTAAAGGATATTTATTAGTTTATTTTACTTTTTATTTTTTATTTATTTTAGAATTCTTGTTATCGTTTTTAAAATTTTTGTATTCACACTCTATTGTAACTGAAGATGGTCAGTGAAGCAGATTGAAAATGTTATTACTTAGTAAATTTCATTGTTGGATTTTTAAAGGTGTGATTTTTTTTTTTTTTTAATAAACAGTATATAAAAAATTATATATATAATGACTTCTGACTCCAAACCAAAACAGTGCTTAGTTCAATATATCTTCACTAACATTTTCGAACTTAGTTCTTCTTCAGGTAAATAAAAGAAAACAGGCAGAATTGATGTTATTTGAACATATCTTTTTCAAACGAATTCTGAAAAGCAGTATTCTAAGGAAATCCATGCAATCGTCGTCTTAATTTGCGCATGCTCATGCATTTGAAAAAGATATGTTCGAATAACATCAGTTCTGCCCGTTTTCTTTTATTTACCTGAAGAAGAACTAAGTTCGAAAACGTTAGTGAAGATATATTGAACTGAGCACTGTTTTGGTTTGGAGTCAGAAGTAAGTCATATAGTTTACAGTGTGTATAGATGTGATTATATATAATATTCTCAAGAATGCATTTTGGCATAGGATAACAAAAGGCCATCAAAAACAGTAGTTTGTATTGATGATAAATTAATTAAAGAAGTGAAAATGGCCTTTAAAATCCAACAGTGGTTTATTTCTAGTGATATAAAATGAATTTATTTATATACAGAAATTATAAGAACCTTGAACATTTTTGAGGAATTTAAAGATGTGGAATTTTTCAGAATATGTGCATTATAATATCTTGTAAAGGGTAAAATGAAATAATTTTCAGTTTCAAATCATTTGCTGAAATATCATAGGCTTTGTGTTCTAATTTTCAAGTTTTGAAGAATAGATCCGAAGAGAATAGCTTGGAATAAATTTCATTTTCTTGTATGTAAAACGATTCTGCTTTACTATTGAACATGTCGTAGGACATACTTCAAGAGATTGTTGCATTTTTTTTTTTTTCATACATTTTTACTCCTTACAAATTGCCGAGAAGCCTCATTACATTTAAATTTTGAAGGGTTAATATTGAACTTTCTAATTAGTAAACCATCTGTTTAACACATCTTTCTTTAAGTAAAAAGTCCAAAGCTGATAATTTTATATAATTAGTTTACATTGCTTGAATAAACTTTTTTTTCTCTGTTTGTTTCTCAAGACATACGAATTATCCAGGATTTAATAAGCATACATCCAGGGCCCGCTCTAGCGGTTACGTCACCCTGGACAAAAAGACAAATTGCCGCCCCTTAAGAAAATATATATATATATATACATACTAGCTGCAAGGACCCGCTTTGCTGGGTTTTTATTTGTGTGTAATATAGTTTTTTTTATATATAAAAGACTGTTTTTCTAAGTAATCTAGAATCTAGCTGCAAGGACCCGCTTCGCTGGGCAAAAAGTAACGATAGTGAAGATTAAGATAATTACATTATAGCTAANGCTATGTTTTCATAGGTAAATTTACTGAGAATTGTAGTTTTGTTTTCATTAATTAACAAAGATTTTCAGAAGAATAATTGAAATTATTTTTAACAGTATTACTGAAATAATTTTAGAAAATCAGATTTTAAACTAAAATTGTTATTTAAATTTCATTCACTCCATCTGTAACAGCTTGAGTAAATATTTACTAAGGATGTTTTTAAGTAGAAATATTGAAATCAACTTTTCAAATGAAGACTAATTTGTTTTTGTAAACCTGAAAATTGAGGTCAATTTTGTTTTCAAATCTCGCCTTCATTTTTGAATATAAAGCAAATTTTATTTTTTTTTAAATGCAATGGATTTAAATAACTATACTGATTATTATTTAAATCCATTGCTATTAATAAAAAAAAATTTGTCGTACAGTAATACAATTGGAGTAGATTGGCACCGGTTTCTAGTAATCACTGGAGTATGAAATAAAAATATAAAAGTTTGATTTTGTTGATTTTGCATGTTTGCTCTAGACACTTGTGTCTAATCTTGAAGAGGCATGTAAGGAATACATGCTGGATAGTGAGTAAAACTGAAATGATTAATCTTATCTCTGCATTCAAACACACAGATTATATGATTGAGTTGGGTAGTGAACAACTGGAACAAGCAAATGAGATTGTATATTTGGGAAGCTTGATAGATAGGAATGAAAGGATAGATGGTGAAATCACCAGAAGGTGAATGCTGGAGCATAGGTGATGGGTGCAATGAGCAAATTTGCATGGGATAAAAAGATGTCCAAATGTGTACAAATGACTATATGGGGGTGTGTTGTTGCTTCAGTGTTTATGTATGGTAGTGAAACTTGGGTGTGGCAGAAGAGTGCCAATAGTAGCGGTGTAAGGAACTGAATTTGAGCTGTATTATTATTTAATTTTTATTTTGCTTTTTATTCTATTTTGTTTGGGGTTTATGCTTAGTTAGGATGAAGGTTCCCTCACCACTCACCTTAGTAACGAAAAAGAAAAAGAGATGAAGGAAAAACAAACTCACTGACTAGACAAAGCGCTGTAGGGAAACTAAGGCACACTTGTGCTCCCGGCGGAAGTTTGAAAGAAGTTTCACAGAAAGAAGGGGGAAACACCCCACACGCACAAAGTAAAGAACTTGCTAAACCTTGATAAAATAAGTATCCCAAATATGTAATAAAAAGAATAATGTAAAAGAATAATTGTAAAAGGATTTAATGTTGGAAACTAGGCTGCCCAGGAAATGACATGCAAATTTATTGTTAAAAGTATTTAAATGATGGGAGTGGTTCCAGAGATAATTGTGACATTACCTCAGAGTATAAAACAAGCACAAGCAGAGAAGACAAGCAAGGTGATCCCCAGACAGGGATAGAGTGAGGTGAATTCCAGAGAAAGATCGAGGTTAGTTCCAGAGTGAGATTGGAAGCAAGTCAGAATAGTGATTAGAAGGAAATAGGATGAAGGAAAAAAAGTTCCTATTATTGAGGTGACGGATAGGATTATAGTTTCTAAGATTCCTTGTTCATACTGACTTTGTACATAGTTATTTATGGTGCATGCATAAGCCCAGGCCTGGCATACTAACCGTGAACCTGCCTTAAGTACCAGTTAGGTTAAGTCATAAAGTTCGGTGATAGTCCCAAACACCTTTCTGCCACATAGTTCATACATTTATATCAAACTCATTACTCTATTTAAAATTAGGTCCTATGTTGGCTTTGGCGAGAAAAATCGTGATTTGGGTGTTTCAGCTAAGAGCAAACAGGTGACAAATCCCAAAAATACAGTCTTTGGATTCAAGAGGTTAATTGGTAGAAAATTCAGGGACCCAGCAGTACAGACTGAAATAACATATCTACCATATCAAGTGATTGAACTTCCCAATGGCGATATTGGAATTAAGGTAAGAAACTTTTTAAAGTAACTTTGTAGTTTTGTTAATATATTTTCATACATGCATACTACTGCTTTGGTAGAAAAAGTTTTATTACTGTCTTTGAAAAGGCAATTAAATTTACTCTTATAAACTGTAGATTTAGTATCAGGTTTCTGCATACAAAATGGCAAATTTGCACACTATTTTCTTAATTTTAATTCATAAAAAAAAAAAAACAAATGCCACTAGTTATGTAACTTAAAATCTTAATCTGTACTTAATGAACTGTTTATATTCTCATTAAAATTAATTTAAAATTATATAACAACAAACTTAAGAACACGCTAAAAATAAATTTTTAGTTAAAAACAAGTAAAATTACACTTTTTCTATTTTCAACTTCGAGGATTCTATGAGCCAAAAAACGAAAAATGATTTATATTTATACATTGTAAATTTAAAGATGGGGATAGAGGATTTGAAGCATCAAATGGACAGATTGTTGATGGATAGAAATTATTTTAAGTGCTTTTTAAGAGAGCAATATGTACCAGCAGCGTTTAGAGGCCTGATGGCGAAATGCATTTGGATCGTATTAATAAAATAATGATTGTTCCTTGCCATTTATTTGTCATTTTTTGGCTCATAGAATCCTCGAAATCAGAAATAGAAAGAGTATAATTTTACTTGTTTTTAACTAAAAAATTTATTTTTAGTGTGTTAATATTTATACCGATCCCATTGGTTTTTAATAATTGAATTTATATGTAAACTTAAGAACAACAAAATTAGAATTAAATTTTCAGGACAATTTCATTATGAATTTTTAAACTTGGACACAATGCAATGGAAGCACTTCAACATTAAGGCATTTTCGGAAGATACAACTAGTGAATGGATAATGTGGTGCTAGTTCACAAAATTTCAATTTGGAGAAATGGCCCATGTAACCAATCAAAATATGCTGTAGTTAACTTTGAAATAGTCATTTCTTGAATGTGATGTATAGCAAACTGTAAGAGACGTTGCAGAGAAAACCTAGGGTTACATTATATGTTTCCCAGCATTTAGCATCCATTGAAAAATAGGTACTGCTGAATTAATAGAAAAGAACAATATGCACGAATTAAAAGTATTGAATTCTTTCCTTAGACTTAACAGAATGCAAAGTGTAAACTTCTACTCTTACACACAACATTTTTGTATGATGAAAAGTGAATAGTTTGACATCATTCAATGCTTGATAACAGTGATACACTGAAATATGTATCGGTCCTCACTCAAAGATTATAGTGCAGTTTAGTAGTATGCAGTTGGTATTATGCATTCTTAAAATCATGTGAAATCATAAATGCAGATGAATATTGTACACATCCTCCAATAAATTCATGAAAAATTGTGCAAGAAACAAATTATCAGGCAATAGACATGATATCCTACTGCTTGGCCACATTTGCCAACTCGTGTTTGGTTAGGCCAGTATTGCGTATGTCTGGATGGTGAGAGATGAGATATGAAATATCCTTGATATAATTGAAGTTTAAGTCAAGAACCAAAATTTTTGTGGTTCTTGACTCAAACTTGAGTCTCAAGGAGTAGGAAGCAAATACCTCTGTAATCTCAGCTATCCAAATGTCTGTTCTGGAATAGTATATCAGTTGTTTACTATTTAATTTTAATACATTTCCAATTTTTACATGTATATTAATAATTTGCAAACATTAGATTACTTGAAGTTTAGAAATCAAAATGAGATTTATTCCTATAAACCCTATGTATTTTTTTGTTCTATTACGTTGTTGTGTGTTCATCAGAAAAGTTAGGCATTTTTGGATTTTTTATTTAATGAAATGTCTTGTTTTAAGCTTTAATAATTTTGCAACTCTGGAAACTTTTTAATTGGTTAAAATTATTAATTAGAAAAAATTTTAATTTGCAAAATTTAAGAAGATAACTCATTAGAAAGAAAGGTAGATATATATAGACTTTTTCCTCTCTCTTAATTTTTTTAAGAGACACATGCCATATATCTTGTAATAAATGTCTCCCACATTTAATTACCAAACTGGCTGACCAATTAGCATTTATTAGCCTACAGTTATGTTCTACAAAAAATAAAGAGACTGAGTAAAGAACAGATCAAAATATACAGATATAGCAAAGGACAATGACCCCTTTTGCTAATTTTAGTTAACCAATTCAGATCTGATGCATTCAAAAACAAAACCAGAAATTCCTTAGTTTTGGTTTCACCTGAGAATGGCATATATTCAAGTCTTTGCTGTAAGGCTGCATTTATGTAAATGCAAGAAGAGTGAAAAATGCATGAAAATGAACTTCTTACATTAGAATTTGCAATTGTGACATTGTGTGCATTTCTCACTTTTGCATAAATGAAGGAATGAGCGTGGTGGTTCGGATAATTGGCATTCTACTGTTTATCGTTATTATTGTTAATGTAATAAACAGTTATGCAACCACCAGCTAAATATCCTTGGCATTTCTACAACTATTAGAAGACTCACGAGTCACTGATTTAGACTACTTCATTGCTGAATATTTTCTTTGGTATGAAGTGGTTTAAAAACACCTTTGGGGAATTCAAACTTTTTTAATGGAATAGATAAACTTTTATGTTGTTGGCAAGAAGTGTGATTATGGAAGAGCTTAATTTAATTAAATTAAATTATAATAGATTTTTTAGGGAAACAGAAATAAATTTTATTATTTTATTTCATTTGCAACATGCAGCAACCTGTTAAATAGCAAATATTTCTAATTTTTATTTTGCTTGAAACCTCTTATTGTGTTAACTTAAAACTTAGCAGGTCTCTCTAAATGATTCTCATTACATTCATGTTTCAAAAACTATGAATATAAGAAGTAAATTTGTAATATTTTGTTTTATAAAAGTATAACAAACATTGCAAAGCCTAATATGTATATAGAAACATCACCAAATGATCGCCTAAATAATTGGGCTATAACTCTGCTAATTTAATAATTAATAAGTAATTTGCTACTAGAGGTAGATGTTAGGTGCCATCTCTTAATTAATAATTATAATTTTTAATTTATTAAATAATTTAGAACCATCTGGAAGAAAATAATTTTTTTTCCACTGATGGTTCTAAATGTCTACTCACCTAACGTCTACCTCTAGTAGCAAGTTACATAATTTAATTATTAAATTAGCTGAGTTATAGCCTGATTATTTATACAATCGTTTAGTGACGTTTTATAAAAACAATGAATTAAAAAAATAAACAGCTAACAATTTAAAACTGATGACTTTTAATTAAAAGTACTAAATTTGATTGGTCAATTTGTTTAAGAATAAGGTTATTACTTTAGGTGCAAAACATCAGTTAAAAATTTTATTTTGTCTCACAAGCATGAGCATAATTCCATGCAATACCGATTTTGACCTTGGCAATAATAATTCTCATTTCCTTGAAAATGCAAAAGAAAGTGTACACAATCAGATGAAAAAATTCTCTGGATCCTAATCTCAAGTTAGCACTCGACAGTGAGGGACAGATATATCCGTCCAGGGCAATCGTGTGGCAGTGAGGAGGGATGGATAAAATTCGTTCATTAAATTCTTTTGGGGTATCACCGAAAACTACCACCAAAAAAAAAATTTGCATAAAAATGAATTATGTAACAATAAAAAAAGACTTTTCTTTACTAGACATAACTGTTTACAAAATGTTTTTCTGAAATGGTAATGAGAAAAAAAACGTGTGGAAAAATACTTCAAAAATTTCCCACGTTTATTCTCCACTACATTGGGATAGCACAGGCATGGCCAACATATGGCCCATGGGCCGGATCCGGCCCGTCTAATGAATTTATGCAGCCCACGATTAATCTTTCAATATTAGCTACTGAAGTCCAAATAGCTTGATGAAAATTCTAACTCCTAAAAAAACAAAGGTCAACAATTCACTGCATGCTTAGAGTTAACCCTCCATTACAAATCTCGTAAGTACAGCGTAGAATGCTGATAAAACATGATAATGTGAAAAATGTACAGTCGACCCCCCCCTATAAGATATAGATACGTTCCAATTTATTAGGAATCCGATTTCTTACAAGTCATTCCAATCACAGCCCGACATGTGTGAAGTTTACGGACTACGGCTGATTGAAAGGTTTTCTTCCATAAAATTAATCGATTCTACACTAATCCGACTCAACATTTCCAAAATACGTATATTTTTTAGTAGTTTTATAGGGACCGTAATTATATGGGGGTCGACTGTATCTGTAATCTCTCTGTATAATTTAATTTCTACGGGGTGACACCACAGTGAGATCTTGCACCATCTCAAAATCTTAGGGCAGCCTCTGGTTCAGCCTGTGAAAAAGTTTTCTTTCCAATTTGTCCCGGAGGCAAAAACTGGTGGCTCCCCTGGGATAGCACCATACCTGACTATCCCACTGTTGAAAGGTTAACTTATTAGAAATTATTGAAATTTACAAACAGTAATATCAAATACTGCTATTATACTGGTATAAGTTGACTTTGTCCTATAACATCAACTGTCAATAGTTCTTAACCTTTCAGTCCCATACACCTTCCCTGAAAATAGAAATCATCTGCAGGAACTTTTTGAATGTCCAAAAATGCAAACTTTTTACTGTCAAATAGTTTTTAACAGTTCATCTAATTTTTTTTCTTTTTTATTTAAAGAAATTTAAATAAAGATTAGTGTAATAGTACTTTAAATTTGCAATTTAAAGTATTATTGTACTAATTCTACTAATAAAGTTTAGCAATATAAAAAATAAATTAGAAGTTACAGAAGACTTAAAATATTTTTCTTTTAAAGTTAACTGCTTCTAGACTCTTGTATAAATTTTTTTAACTAGAAAAAAAATTACTGGTGTAACTTTATGGTTGATAGCAGTTATGAAACTTTCCCTGCATACTTCCTGGAAGTACCTATACAAGTTGGAAAATGCTGAACCATGTTTTAAAATGCCTTTTTATCTTAATTTCCATTACATCATCAATGCAATGCTATTAGATCAAATGCTACTTTTAAAAAACACTGGATTCTTATTGTGCTAAACTAAGGCCAATTAAGTAATTTGGCTAAAAGTAGGTGGCTTAATTTAGATTATTCTGGAAGAAAATGTCGGCACAGAGTGGGACTCCAACCTTGCAACTTAAGCTTAATGTGCGGATGACTTACAAATTATACTACCCAGTCAGATCTCCATCCAATCTTCATTTTCAGACCAGTTAGTCAATTTAGGTATAACCATACTGGTCACAAGACTATGGTTTAATTGCCCACCTTTATCCAAATTTATTAATTCCATAATTTGCCTTAATGTAGCCCGACAAGAATAGGCCATTTGTTGAATAATTAATTTAATTATCAGGTTGTTTGTATATTATTAAAAATTAGAATTATTTAAAAACTTAAAATATATTTTACTTGCTTTATTTGTCTGTCTGTTAAGAAGTAGCATTTTTTTTTTTCCAAAGTTACCTACAACACTGTACATGCATTAAATTAGTAAATAAACCATTACAGAATATATAGTCTGAATAATAATTATAAAATAGTTTGGTTATTAAAATGCATGTTTAGAATTTTCATTTAAATAGTCAATCCTGGACTGTTTCATATAAATTTATAAAAACAATTCATCAGATTGTTTTTGCTTTCAAACTTAAAAAAATATAATTACCAAGTATGCTTAGCTATGTTTTCATAGGTAAATTTACTGAGAATTGTAGTTTTGTTTTCATTAATTAACAAAGATTTTCAGAAGAATAATTGAAATTATTTTTAACAGTATTACTGAAATAATTTTAGAAAATCAGATTTTAAACTAAAATTGTTATTTAAATTTCATTCACTCCATCTGTAACAGCTTGAGTAAATATTTACTAAGGATGTTTTTAAGTAGAAATATTGAAATCAACTTTTCAAATGAAGACTAATTTGTTTTTGTAAACCTGAAAATTGAGGTCAATTTTGTTTTCAAATCTCGCCTTCATTTTTGAATATAAAGCAAATTTTATTTTTTTTTAAATGCAATGGATTTAAATAACTATACTGATTATTATTTAAATCCATTGCTATTAATAAAAAAAATTTGTCGTACAGTAATACAATTGGAGTAGATTGGCACCGGTTTCTAGTAATCACTGGAGTATGAAATAAAAATATAAAAGTTTGATTTTGTTGATTTTGCATGTTTGCTCTAGACACTTGTGTCTAATCTTGAAGAGGCATGTAAGGAATACATGCTGGATAGTGAGTAAAACTGAAATGATTAATCTTATCTCTGCATTCAAACACACAGATTATATGATTGAGTTGGGTAGTGAACAACTGGAACAAGCAAATGAGATTGTATATTTGGGAAGCTTGATAGATAGGAATGAAAGGATAGATGGTGAAATCACCAGAAGGTGAATGCTGGAGCATAGGTGATGGGTGCAATGAGCAAATTTGCATGGGATAAAAAGATGTCCAAATGTGTACAAATGACTATATGGGGGTGTGTTGTTGCTTCAGTGTTTATGTATGGTAGTGAAACTTGGGTGTGGCAGAAGAGTGCCAATAGTAGCGGTGTAAGGAACTGAATTTGAGCTGTATTATTATTTAATTTTTATTTTGCTTTTTATTCTATTTTGTTTGGGGTTTATGCTTAGTTAGGATGAAGGTTCCCTCACCACTCACCTTAGTAACGAAAAAGAAAAAGAGATGAAGGAAAAACAAACTCACTGACTAGACAAAGCGCTGTAGGGAAACTAAGGCACACTTGTGCTCCCGGCGGAAGTTTGAAAGAAGTTTCACAGAAAGAAGGGGGAAACACCCCACACGCACAAAGTAAAGAACTTGCTAAACCTTGATAAAATAAGTATCCCAAATATGTAATAAAAAGAATAATGTAAAAGAATAATTGTAAAAGGATTTAATGTTGGAAACTAGGCTGCCCAGGAAATGACATGCAAATTTATTGTTAAAAGTATTTAAATGATGGGAGTGGTTCCAGAGATAATTGTGACATTACCTCAGAGTATAAAACAAGCACAAGCAGAGAAGACAAGCAAGGTGATCCCCAGACAGGGATAGAGTGAGGTGAATTCCAGAGAAAGATCGAGGTTAGTTCCAGAGTGAGATTGGAAGCAAGTCAGAATAGTGATTAGAAGGAAATAGGATGAAGGAAAAAAAGTTCCTATTATTGAGGTGACGGATAGGATTATAGTTTCTAAGATTCCTTGTTCATACTGACTTTGTACATAGTTATTTATGGTGCATGCATAAGCCCAGGCCTGGCATACTAACCGTGAACCTGCCTTAAGTACCAGTTAGGTTAAGTCATAAAGTTCGGTGATAGTCCCAAACACCTTTCTGCCACATAGTTCCGTGTCATATAAAAATCCATAAGTACTTTACAGCATTACTGCATATGAGATAGGTATTTGAGAAGAGTGTGTGTATGACGAGGAGAGACTATCAGAAATGAGTAAGTTCCAGAGGAGTGTGGTTGAAAAGTGGAAAAATTGTTCTACGATGGTTAGACCACATTGAGAGAATAAAAGAAATGTGAAGAGAGAGTATACAGGGGAAGTGTGATAGGGGAAGGCGAAGAAAGTCTTGTTGGAACGAGTGGATGAGTATCTGAAAGAATATAAGGTGTTCAAAGAGAATTTTGAGGAAGTGTGCTAGAATAGGCACGAGTGTCTGAAGTAAAGATGTCTGGATATGAAGATGTGGAGAAATTTGCTGAATGGACAGTTTGTAGTCTTCTTTTGTCTGCTGCTCAGTCTATATTATTTTTGGATTATGAGGGTATGCATGTTGAATATGTAATGCATAAGTGGCTGTGGCTGTCTCTACAATAATTTTTGTTAAAATTAGACAAATATTTTTAACTAAAATGTTACTTGAATCTGCAATCCAGCATATTAAAAACATTGTTTAATCTGGTGGCATTTGTATTAGTATGAATTTTATATATGTATTTTTGTAAATCATGCAAACAATAGCTAAAAATATTTAAAACTCTAAGAGTGAAGTTTTTTGTATGGTTTTGAAACAAACAATGATTTTTAATAAGCTTTTACTTAATGTGGTCTCTGGTGTTGAATATAGAAAGATAAATTACATAAACAATTTTTAGTTTCACTAAAACATATAAATTATGTAAAATACATTAATTAAGTATAAATTGTTTTATAACTTAAGTAAGCAATTATTTTTTAAAACTACAGGTAACCCCCGTATAACACGGAGCTACGTTCCAAAAAAAATTGCCATGTTATGCGAATCTGTGTTATACAAAACAAAGAACTAGTGCGAAAAGGGGGGGTTAGGTTTCAAATTAAAAAACATGCTGTTAAATCCTTATTTAAATCAGATTTATTATTCATTTTTTTTTCATAGGTAAAATACTTATTTATTATTTAAGTAAATATTTTACTAGAGGATTATTCATCCTATATGATGATCTCAGCATGAGCATCATCAACTGGTAAGTTTTTGGGTGTGTTTGTTAATAGCAATCGCTCTGCAACGGGAGTGCGCTGCTGCTTGTAGGCACTTAGGAACAACGGTGAAAGAAAGATGGCGGCACTTGCACTATCGATAGTATCGTGATGGAGGAATCTATAATTCTAAAATGAGCTTTTAGAGGTAAAAGAAGTGTTCCAATTGTAAAATTTAAGTATTAAATGGATTATTTGTTAGAAGATCATTCAAAGTAGCCACGAAAACAATTAGAATGCTCACGCGGAGGTATAAAAGAACGCATCCTTTATTACATTTCATATTGTACGAGGGTTTTACCCAATTCCCGAACCATGTTAGAGTGAATCCGTGCTATACAAGTGCCATGTTATACGTGGTTACCTGTATTATGTTTTTATTTTTCAAAGTTTGTTGAAATATTCTGACTTAATTTTGCAATAGTGACCTTTATAATGTAGTTTTGTTGTTACTTTAAATCCACAGAACTTCTGTATAACATTAGAAACACTAAATTGTTTAATAAAAACTAAAATTTTTTTTAAGTCTAATAATTCTAAAACTTGAAATGTTTTTTGTATTTAATTAATAAATTATAATAAAATCTTGATGTTTATTATATTAGTTAAATTAATGGTTGTTTTTTGTTGCAGGTTAAATATTTACAAGAGGACACAACCTTTACGGTTCAACAGATAACTGCAATGCTTTTCACCAAACTGAAAGAAATAGCAGAGGCAGCATTGAAAATAAAAGTCAACGATTGTGTTATTTCTGTAAGGAAATGTTTTTTTCTATTTTTTTTTTTTAATACACTATATTTGTACTGTTCTTTCTGTAAACACTCGGTCTAGATAAATTTACCTTAAAAGTTTAAGAATAAACATGTATTTCAAATTTTATCTTAAAATACACACACAATCTAACATTCCTACACTCATTAGCCCAAAATTATATAATCCTTTTGGAACTGTAGCTAATGTGATTTAAGTTGGTTGATTGTTCTGCTTTTTTACTCTTGATTACGTGCAATCTGTTTTTGCTAGGATGGCTGGATTGATGTTTGTTTGTATGATCTGTATCATACTATATAATCCATCAACTCAGTTTAATATTATTGGTCTTAGATTTTCAGATATGTAACATTGTTTCATAAACACCAAAATATTTTGATATGTTTATTTTACAAATAGATTTACAGTAGCATTCAGTATGAATTCATAACTTGAAAGAAAATATACAAATTTAATTTTTAGTGTGTGTTTGCTTTTTTAATACTTCTCATAACAATTGGAAGTGCTATATTGTTTGATATAATATCTACACTGTTTATTTTGATAATTGTGTTTGCAAATGTCTTACTTGTCAATAATAACAGAAATGTTTTCTTGAACGAATTGATTTGCTTTGTTTGCTGATGTTTACTGTTTTGAAATTGTTGGAAGAAAATAAATTGTTAGTCACTTGTATTTTTTTTATTTTTGAACTTATTTTGCTATTGTGACTATTATTATTTTTTAATTAGATGTTAATCTGATTTTGACAATTAAATATAGTCAATTGGAAAAATGCACTTGGTCTAATGGTGCAGTAATGTGTTTTCTAATAATTTCCTATTAGATGTATTTGTAGATGTTTTTTAAATTCTCTTTATTCAGAGTCAAATTTCCTCCTTGATATATAGAGATTCTATGATATATGATATACAGCTGCAGGTTCTGTTAAATTATTTAAGTTTTCTCAATTGGATGTTCTGAGAGTAAAGATCTCAGTGGAAAATTATAAAGAATGATGCAAATATTTTAAAAATTTTGTTGGAAAAGAATTTTAGCTACAGCTTGTTTCTTTGTTAGAATTACTTTAATTGTAAATTTTTTACAGGTTCCTTCATTTTTCACTGATGTTGAAAGAAGAGCCTTGTTAGATGCATGTCAGATTGCTGGATTGAATGTACTTAGGTTGATGAATGAAACATCGGCTGGTAAGTTAACTTTTAATTGCAAATCAAAATCCTTTTGGAGGAATAAACTCAATGTAACGCTTTGAAATTTACAGTGGCATTGACATATGGTTTTTATAAGCAAGATCTTCCAGAAGATAAACCAAAAAATATCATATTTGTAGATATGGGTCATTCGGCACTTCAGATTTCTGCTTGTGCATTCAGTAAAGGGAAATTAAAGGTATGTATGTTTAATTTGATTTTTATAGTCAATATATATTAATACATCATAAAATTGTGTGTGTAAAATTTATAGGTCTTAGCTTGTATATCGGATACAAATGTTGGCGGTAGAGATTTTGACAATGCCATAGTGCGTTATTTTTCCGAAGAATTCCGGACAAAGTATAGATTGGATGTTCTCTCCAACCGCAGAGCTGTTATTCGGCTGTTGACGGAAAGTGAAAAACTGAAAAAACAGCTTAGTGCAAATCCCAATGAATTGCCACTTAATATTGAATGTTTCATGGAGGATAAAGATGTAATGGGTAAAATGGGCAGGTGTGTATTTATATAATTTTTAATTTAAATAAAATGTTCAGTATTTAGTTAGTGTTTTTTTTTTTCTTCTTTTCAGAAACAAATTGGAAGAGATCTGTGCTGATTTATTAAATAGAGTTGAAGTTGCAATGAGAAATATTCTGATGGAAACGAGTAAGCTTTGAATAATTTAATTACGTAAGTTTTATTTTTATACGATTTTTTAAAAATTGTGTTTTCTTACTAAAGGATTAGAAAAAAATGATATTGAAGCTGTGGAAATTGTTGGCGGTTCTACAAGAATTCCTGCAATCAAGAGATTGGTTCAGTTGGTGTTTGGTATCGAACCAAGAACTACATTAAATCAAGATGAAGCTGTTGCTCGGGGTTGTGCATTGCAGGTAATTATATAATGAATTCTATAAGAATTCTTTTAATTTTGTAAAAGAAACATTTCAAATAAATGAAATTTATATAGGCTGAAAATTATATATAATAAATTTAAGTTATAGGATAAAAAATTCATTTTAATTTAGTAAGTATAATTTATAAGGTACAGAGAAATGATAAATTTAAAATTATCCAGTTTCCCTTCTTGGGCACTAAGATTGAATTTGATGTACAGAATTTATACTCTAAACTCACTGAAATCGTTCTGTACTACTTGATTGCTTCCTGTTCTTTCTATTTTCTTTGGGGAAAAAGCACAAAATTGGTATGTAGAACCCGATGACTGAAATACTGTTGTACAGTTGCATGGATATGCATTTTGGGCTATTTGCCCATCTTTACTCCTTTTTTTTTTGTACAGTTATAAATACTGAAATGTTTACATGTGACTACTGGAATAGCAATGTATTTTTTTAAAACGCCAAGTGAAAGCGATAAAACTGTAAAAGTTAAAAATTTAAAACTTGCTAAGAAATTAGAAAAAACACAAACCATAAAAAAAAATAAAACCAACTAAAATACCATTTTGTAAATATTTCAATACAGTAGACCCCCTATAAAACAGGTTCATATAATGCAGATTCGTATATAATGGCGAAAAAATTGTGACCATATTCATATAAACAAGCTAAAAGACTCGTAAAATACAGTAAAAAGTCATCACCGACTCGTGTTGCGACAGGATTGGTTAAGTCTAGACCAATAGCAGATATTGCACAAACCATTCAGTTTAAACGAGCAGCGGACCTACTAAAAACCACTTATTATTTAACGGCCATAAAAATTATATTTATATTAATGATGTCTCCGAAGTTCAGCAAATTTTTCGCAGAAAAATAACTTATCAGGAAACTTACGCCCGCCATTCGATGCGCTGCTCCGTGACGAAAACAAGCTTAAGCAATGGCGTCGTCGAACGGTGCACGCTCGGTAAGTAATCCTACAATTTTCTTTGTTTATAGCATAGTTTATATGGATTATTCCCAAAAAATTATGTTTTGGAAATGTTGAGTCAAATTAGTCTAGAACCAATTAATTTTATGGAAGAAAACCTTTCAAACAGCCGTAGTCCGTAAACTTCACACGTGTTGGGCTGTGATTGGCTCATGTATTTAAGGATTCCTACAACGCGAAATTCTTATAAAGCAGAACGTATCTACTGCATTATAGGGGGTCGACTGTATTAACAATTGTACAAAAAAGGACTGAAGAGGGGTAAATAGCCTGAAATGCTATCCACTCCATTGTACAAATCAAGTATGTTTGTGTGATAAGTTTTACACTATAGTTTTGTACTATTTATCATAGAACTATTTGCATTTTTAAACATGATATTCAAATAAAAGGTTTTAAAATAAGATTTTAAAAAATTATCACATTTGAAATAATTTTAACAGAATGGTTCTTTTAGATGTTTTCAGTTCCCCCCCCAGTAATTTTAAGTTAACATTTATGATAAAACTAGAATTGTTGGCTTGTGGAAAATTTTATACATAATTTGTCCATATACAAATTATAACTGAAAGTTTAAAAAATTTTTCTTTCCTATTTCTGTTAACCACTGAATATTATGAAATTTGTGTTTGTATTTTCAGTGTGCCATGCTATCTCCCACTTTCAAAGTAAGGGATTTTGCTATTGCTGACGTGCAGCCTTACGCAATAAAACTACTTTGGTCTGCTGATAAAGGCGAAGAAGGGTAATTACTATAGTTCTAATTAAGTTAATTTCTTACTCTTTCTGTTATGTCTGTTATAATGAATCTTATTGCAGAGAAATGGAAGTATTTCCTCGTTTTCATCAAGTTCCATTTGTAAAATTACTAACCTTCTACCGTAAGGAACCATTTACTCTTGAAGCACGATATTTGGATAATGCAAGCATTCCGTTTCCCGAAAGACACATTGGTAAGTCTTTTTTTGAACTTGGTGCCTCTTGTCTTACTTAATCCTGAAGAAATCCATTTAATGTTTCTTAGGTTATTTCACCATAAAGAATATCTCTCCGACGTCTGAAGGAGAAAGCACAAAGGTCAAAGTGAAGGTTAGAGTTAATTTGCATGGAATATTTTCTGTTTTCTCTGCCTCCATGTTAGAAAAGATAGAGAAAATTGAAGAAAATGAGCAGAACGATAAGAATCAATTAAATCAGAATTGTGTCAAACAAAAACCTGACGAAGCCATGGAGGTCGACGATGCCGTAAAGCAGTCTACGAACACTGCCGATGCTTCCGAACCAGAAGTAAATCACGTGGACCAAGTTCCAAATCAAAATGTGATTATTTTTATCTTTTGTTTGAAGAATTTAAATTTGCATAAAATAACAAGTTAATATTTTTCTTAGGCCAGTCCGGAAAGTGAAAATACAAATCAACAACCATGTAACGAAAAAGGTGACAAGGTATGTTTGATTTTGTGTTAATTCATAAATAAAAGCAAGGCATCGGCACATTAAGGCTATATTACCAATCACAATTTTCATCCACACTGGCCAAACCATTACAGATGGGCCCAGTCTGTAATAAGTTTGGCCAATGTGGATGAGGTATGTATAACAATACTCGGGACCCTACTATGATTGTTCGGGTGGTCCGTATCAGATTCATATCCAAACTTTCTATGGCATTAGGTTTACACCTTAATCTGTGAACATATTGTTGACATATATTTTGTGAGAATGGAAAAGGAGAGAATGTGTTCTTTGTTTTTGATTGTGAATAACAGCAAACACAGAACAAATCAGATGCACATTTGCTTCTAGTACTGTTTAAAACATGATAGCAAGTTGCACTGTGAAACATTAATCAAATCCATATCATATTTGTAAAATGCTTTTGAGAGTATAACTTACATGCTTTTAATAAACTTAGAATAAAAAGGCAGAGAAATTATTAACTGGTTTTAAAAAATTAGGAAGAATAATTTGGAAGCATATTTTCCAATATTCTGCATAAATTTTTATTCAAATTTTTGACTAATTTATTAATCAAAATATTCAATGACTGAAAATGTCAGCAAACCTTTGTTAATTTCTATTTGTTATGACAAAAAGTTTTTAAAGGCTTTTAGTGGTTATTTAAACATTTTTGAAATTACACATATCAGGATTTTAACTTCTTAAAGAACGACAAGTTTGAACAAAGTGCTCTTGAGTATGTTTTTAAAGATTGATGAATATATAGCTTTGGAAAATGCTTGATTTGAATAAACCATCAACTACGTGAATAGTTCAACACAATTTTAAAATGCTTACTTGAGATTGATAAAGCAAATGTTTAACCTTTGTAGATAGGGCTAGTCAGATACGGCATTATCACAATGTAGTGGAGAATAAATGTGGAAAATTTTTAAAGAATTTTTTCACACGTTGTTTTTGTTTCGGGGAAAAATTTTTTAAACAGTTACGTTTAGTAACAAAAAATCTTTCTTTATTGTCACATAATTCCTTTGTGAATTTTTTTCACGATAATTTTTGGCTACTTTTTGGCAATATCTGCAAAATTTTTCGGATATAGACGTCATTCTCCAGTGCCACTTGATCGCCCTTGACGAGTATATCCATAGATCACTGCGGAGTGGTTAACAGCACAAAGATTTGTTGGATAAAAAGTAGAGAAAATTAAACTACTTTATTTTTTCCGTAAACTAAAAAAGAAGAGAGAGATATCGTGAATATTTGTATACTAAACCAATTTAGTGGTATTTTATTTAACACTTACCCTGCTGGTCCAGTTGACCTAGTTCCTTACCTGTCTGCTGACTGATTTCAGCAATTTTACAATATTTTCTTATAAAACTAAAAAACGATTGACTAAAGCTAGGTAAAAAGTAAAAAGAGTGTCTGATATTATGAACATTTATCTGTACATTGTGCAGTTTTGATGAGTGTGCGCTTTGTTTTTATGTATTTTACTTTAATGTTATTCTGACATGTTTTAGAGATAAAAAATACAATAAAAAAAAATTAAAAACTGCAATATAGCTATAAAATTTGTATTTTTATGCATGAAATATGTAGTACATCGATGAATTTATTCAAAATAATAATGTATTGTATCAATATTATTAGTAGACTTATATCTGACCGTAGCTGTTTTTCATAATTGAGTCGATTCAGCAAATGTATGGTACGTAAGATGGCATTAGCACTATCAGAAATTTTGGAATTTGACTTTTGTATTGATGATATCTAAAAAGTATATAAATTATGTAATATCATATAAACTATACAGGTTTAAAATAATATCGAAATTACATGGCTTATTTCTATTTTTTTTTTTTTTTTTATCTCAGTTAGGCCTAAATTATAATCGCGACATTTTCATTAGATAAATCAATATAATCGGCACTATATTTGTTGATTCTTTTATTAATGAATTCAAACTATTCTTAGTGCGTTAATGCACCATATCTAAACTTAACTCATATATAATAAATAAAATGACTCGGTACTCGCTTGCAAAATGGGCAAAGAAACTTCGAATCAGGCGACGATCGTGGTTGTTCAAAATCGCTTAAATTTCAAATTTCTGAATAAATAGTGCCCACTATTTATTAACAGACACACTAAAATATACAAAGAAATCATATTTTCACTGCCGAAAACATAATGCTACGTTTTAGAGCTAGAAATAACTTGATATATAGAACAATGTAATATTATGTTTTTCGCATTTTACCAAAGTTTTCACGAAACGTAATATTACATTCGTAGCAGAGTAAGTGTTAATTTGTTCATTGAGAATAGAAAAGCTTTTTTCTAGTAAAACAGTTTTTAAATTGTAAATTTTAGATAAATGCTAAGTAAGAAAACAAACTATTATCTAGTGTACTATACTTTGAATTGTAAATTGATACAGCCAATGTGATAGAAATATTTTATATGTATTTGATTACAAGAATCTTGTGAACTATCAAAACATGTTTCCACTTGATGAAATATTATCTTAATGATATCTAGCATAATTGTTGTAGAGTCTATTATATTGTAGAGAGGATAATCACATTTACATTAGTAAAATCCTATCTGTTCTGGTGGAAGTTTTTTCCAACAGAGACACTGTACTCTAATAGCCTGCAAGAAAAGGTCTATTGAAATTTTGTGATGTGACTTCTTGAAAAATGTTAGTAGTCTAATTAATCATTAAATTAACTTCAGTCTCTCTGATTATCAACAGTGTTAATGGATTTGTTCTTGCATATTTGATACTAGTTAGTTAGTAACTGTTCTAGTCAATTAGAAGAAAAATAGCAACATGTTTTATCTTATTTTCAGTTTTCAATAAATTATCTCATTGTTTAATTTAGAGTTTGACTCTCAAATTTGTTTACTCTTAAAAGCATTCAATTCTGTCCCCAGTTAGTTATAACAAAGACTGTCTGTGTTCTCATGATACGTGACCTTTGTTTCTCTGACAAAGTTTGAAATAACTCAAAATAGTTTGCTGTATTCTACAGTAATTGTCATACCTAGAGGCAATTTTCACTTGTTTGTCTACAGGTGGAATCTTGTGTTTTCACTATTTTCGTTATATTCTTTGTATCCAAAAATTTCTCCAGTTTTCACGTCTGAAAAGTTTTCAGCTTACAGTAAAATTTAAGATATAAAATCGCATTTTCAAAGAATTTTTATTCCATTAAGGTAGATTTCCATTTTTGACAAGTTTTATCATATAAGGAAAATGTTAATTGATAGTAAATAATTACAAAAATAATTGGCCAATTATCTCGTTTAACTACCAATAAGAATCACAACCAACATTAGAAAAAAGTGTTTTGAATATGATATGCATTTTACCATCTATTATTTTCATTTGGTGCAGAGAAGCACTTTTCCAGTTTGCAATTTTATAAGATATTTTTATTCTTTCATAGTTTTAATTGTAGTCTGAGTTAACGGTAATAATTGAATCATTGCAATAACCATTTTTACAGACAAATTTACCACTAAATCTCGAACGTTTGCTTCAGTTTGTGATTTTCCATACCTTAACACTTTAATGTAATTGGATGCTCCTCCAAACTTAGTCTAAGTGGCTCCAGATAATCAACGTCAAAAATTCTATATTCTAAATTTTTAAGCATAATTTTAATAAAAATCAGTTTTATGGATGTATTGAGAATAGAAATAACTAAAATAAGCAGTATTAGGATTAAATTAATGCTTAAGGGTTGGTAATATCATTGATTTTGATCCAGACGTCTGTTAAATTTTTTGTCATTCAACATTCAATCAGTTACTTGCATTAAAACTAAGTTTTAATGCAGGCAACTGGTTACATCAGACTCTCCCTGGGTTTGGTTTCTCAATTTTGGCAAGAAAAGTTTTGTAATTACTGGCGTTTAAATTCCGAAATGAATCCAAATAAATTCAAGTTCTTAATAATGAATTTAAAGCTAAGTTATTGGTGAAAGTGAAAAATTGCTACAAATTTTGTAAGTGCTTAAAAATTGAATGCAACTTACTTAATTCAGATTATTACTTTTTATATTTGGCTGAAGTAGTTTGTCAATACGTTAGAATTTTGAACTAGGTTTTGAAATAGAATTTAAAAGCTCCGTGTCTTCAGTTTTCATGAAATAATAAGATATTTAGTATAGTAGCACGTTGCAATATACTTACAGGACGAAGATAAAGAAAATGCCTTACAGAAGAAATCAAAGAAAGTGAAATCGATAGATCTTCCAATAGACGCAAAAGTACCTCAGCTTTCGACCACCGAACTAAATTATCTGGTAGAGAAAGAGGTGTGTTGCATTTTGTTACTCATAAAATTTTAAACTATAAATGAACTTAAGCTCGGTATCGCATTATTAGTTAAAAATGATCATGCAAGACAAAATGGAAAAGGAGAGAGCGGATGCTAAAAATGCCGTGGAGGAATACGTCTACGACGTCAGGGGTCAACTTTCCGACAGGCTTAGCAGATTTATTTCAGATCAAGTAAGTAATTATAATTTGTTTCCATGTGTTTGTTTCCGGAACACGTTCCAATCCTTTTCCCTTTCAGGACAGGGAGATATTCATGAACTTACTAGAGAACACCGAGAACTGGCTGTACGAAGAAGGCGAGGAACAACAGAAGAGCGTCTACGTGGAAAAATTATCCGAACTAAAAGTAAGTATTAACTCCCAAAGCTGGGTTTTTCTCCCAAGTTGCAAATCGACGGGAATTTAAAACTTTTTATTTTCTTAGAAACACGGAGATCCGGTCGTCTTTAGATGTAGAGAATACGAAGAAAGGCCTCTGGCCATCGAAGAATTCGGAAGGTCTCTACAAAGAGCCAGGAAGGTGGTGGCCATGCACGCGGCCAAAGACGAACAGTACAGTCACATCGATAGCAAAGACATGGAAAAGGTAATAAGTTTTTCACTTTTACGCGAAACGTCAAGGACCAATTTTTATTTTAAAACAAATTTGTAAACGACAGGTTCAAAAAGCCATCGAGGAGAAACAGAAATGGCTGGATCAGCAAGTGAACTGCCTATCGCAACTGCCGTTACATCAGACTCCACCGGTTATAGTTTCTCAATTTTGGCAAGAAAAGGAGGTAAAAACATTTGTCTTGTATAATTATATTCGAAAGGATTACTGGCGTTTAAATTCGAAAATTAATTTTAATCTTAGAGGCGGTACTTTTTCTATGGTTATTTGTTAAATTCTCACTCGAACATTTTCGAGGAAAATAAAAGTCGATAGGAGGCGACGCCTTTGACGCCGAGATTTTGTCTTGCAGATTTTCGAGAACACCGTCAAACCCATCCTGAACACACCGAAACCCAAAATGGAGCCGCCGCCGGAAAAGGAGGCGAAGGAGGGACAGAACGCGCAGCAGACGGCCGGCCAACAGAACGGATCGGAAGCGGGTTGCCAGCGGCAGCAACCGGAGGGCCAAGACAAAATGGAGACGGAACAGACAATTTAATTTAAAACCGTAGTATGTAAAAAATTTAAAGAATTTACAAAAAAAAGCTGTCCATAGCGGGGACGAATTGTTCAATTGGGCTTTGTAACTCGTGCGCATTCCTTCTCGGCAGTATTACCGTTTTTCGGCTTCGAACGTCATGTTTTGCTAAATATTCACTCTTACGAAAAAAAAAAGTTCTAGAAAATGGAATTGTCCAGGTTTTTTTCGTGGCTCCGGTCGGGTCCAAAGAAGTTAACTGGATTCCGGACGCACTTTTTAACTTTTGGGAAGACGACGACTCGTTTCGTACGCATCTTATTTATTTGTTAACGTTTTTTCTAATCATTTCCGTTGTTTCCGTCGCTGTCGTAACCCGTTCGTTGGCTAACACCGAATTTTTTTAAGTTTTCTTCGGAAGTCGACCACAAAGCGCAGTTGTAGAAATTCGAATAATTCTATATATAATGTATAAAGCCGCACCGCTCTCCGGAGGGCCGGCAGACGCCGGGAATCCGGGGACCGGCAGAAGAGTTGGCGACGGAGACGCCGTTTCGCATCCACCCGAAACAGAAACTGTAGAGAACAAAAACTGGGTTATGGAAGTAGATTCCACGAAGATGTAACTCGTCACCAAATAGTAGACAAATTAAAAGAAATTACCGTTAACCTTCGTCCTTTCCTTCCCTTCCGTCCACCAATTCCACTTCTACGTAGTGGCCATCTTTCGGTTATCGGTATCGAAATTCGACAATTCGCCGGGGTCGGGCCGCCGTTCCCAAGACGAGATTAGAGTAGGCCTCGTTACGGAGGATCGGGAAAGAAAACATCAGCCGTGGTGGTATACAAATACCGATGTAAATCGTGGTGCGTCTTCGCCGGTAAACTCCGAACCTTCCGCATTACCTTCTTAATTAAATCGTCCGCGTCGGCGGGTTGGAAACCCGGGTGGCCAGAGACCGGATACGGAAAGGGTAAGCTAAAAATTGCGGTTTCGTCGTCTTTCCGCTGCTGTAATACCTTACAATCTAAACGCACGCGGTCCAAAGAGATATCTCTCTCCCCGCGGGGAATTTCGAAAAATCTCTTCTTGATGTACATTCTCGTGACGTACCCCGTGTACCAACTTTCGAGTCCTAAACGTTTGGGCTCTGCGCTAATGTTAACATTTTTATCGACATCGCTTCGACTTTTTTACTTTCGCGGCATATCGTATTATACACACGAGTGTCCATTTCGCTTTACGCGTAAAAGTCGCTTTATTTTTGCAGCAGCCCCCTTGCGGCAAGCGTTTAGAAAGTGCCGTGTAGCCATCGAGCGGCGCTGCGTAAAGGAACACAGCCGCAAAAATACTTTCGAACGGTGGGAATTAGGAACATCGAATACTTTCGTGGGCGAATTACGATTGGGCCGTTCCGAATACTTTATATGGTAAGTACGTGCACTCGACGTTAATATTTAAATCGGATAGTAACGTATTTAGAGCATAAATGAAGTTTTTTGGCCCAAATTGTTTTTTTTTGCCAATTCTCCCGGATACCGAGTACGCTGCATAAAAATTACGTGGCGTAGGTCGTATTCCGTAATTGGCCCGCTAACCGACTTATTTTCCTAATTCCTCTTAAAGTATTTAACTACTTTTGGAAGTCGTAACGCAGACTATCTAAGCCTAACCGTGTTAAAATGATACACGGAACGAATTTAACACAAGTTTCGGTTCCGAAAATAAATACTTAAACGTTTATACTTCGGACAGAAATTCGACTTCCGTGCTGTTTTAGTTTCCCGGTCGTCACCAGAGAAAGTCGGAAGGGTATCAAATTTGTCCTTCCCAATTTTCTCAAAATTCCACGTTTTCGGACCACCCCAACACAGAAAAAGGCCTAAAACTCCGTGCCTATTTCGTTTAATATCTCGGGATCTTTTGCCAGTTTGTTATAGTTAAAAATATAAAGGCATTTATAGCAAAATTTACGTAAGAAACGGCATCACGCGCGAGTATTTTTGTGGTTAATAATATAAAAGTTATTTTTAAATACGATAACGGCCAGAAAAGTTAAACTCGTCAGATAATTTAAGGAATTACATAGTCGGAAGGAGTTTTCGGCATTCCGGAAGTAAACGAGTGGTGGAAATTTCCCGTAGCCCGTACTCGATATTTGAATCCCGAATGTCTCTAGTACCGTGCCGCTCGGTTCAGCGCGCGGGCACTCCGTTGGCTGTTTTCGATTCGTTCCCGATTTTTCCAGTGAAACTAGATCCGTCGATGGTTCCGATCTGTAGTCTCCTTCGTCTTTTAACCTTTACCTACCGCATTCTTCCAGCTAACTCCGTCGCCATCTTGGAAAACCTGGTAATTTTCGATTAAATAGTCGAGATCGAGAGTAACTTCGGCATCGATTATCGCCAGACGATTGTTCGTGTAATTACTCCTTCGGCTTCCCGTTGGCTAATTTCAAAATGACGTTAACCAGCCGCGTACCGATTGCGCAAAAATAGAATGATGCGTTGGAGTTTTTCTCCCATATTTTTCCCCTAAAAATTTGGGAAAAATTATTCTTAAGTTACAATACACGATTCGACCAAGACGTTGGATATTTATTTTAACTTAAAGTATGGCATCGATCAAAAAGTGACCCCCGAAGATAACATTTTTGGACTCTGGTCCTCGAAACGTCCAGAAATGCAAAAAATTCGGAGGGGAGGCGAGATTTTTATTCACCTTCGTCTATGCTTGATGTTGAAAATTTCTAAAATTTTGCAGGATGATTTGTGTATTAATTGTTGGATCGATGATTGTAAATTTCGGTGGTTAAAGGTCGGGGTGGGGAAATAAGGCGGGTCGAGTGGAATGTTGGGACTTAATGACTATTTTACTTATTAGCATTTACAGTTATTTATGAAACTCGTCCCTACCCTCGAAATTAAGCCTTTTGCCATTTTATAATAATTAAAAGTATAAAAAGTTTCGATTGAAATATAACTAGTCCACCGGTGGCCAAAGCGGCCTTCGTACCCTGAACACTGGGAGTTCGATCGGAGTTCGCGCCTCGCTCGGACGGACTGGCCACGTGGAGTTTTCCGTGTTTTCTCCACGTCTGTAACGCTTAAATGGGGGCCAGTTTCCCCTAAAAAGACCTCCCGGAAGCATTCCCCTAGGCAGATCGCCCAAGTGTTTGTTGCCATAACCAAACAAAACAGAAATATAACAGGGCGCTTTCGAAACATTTTCCAGAAACCAGTTAAAAAATCTCGGCGACTTACGAATGAACTTTGGTGGAACCTTACGTGGAAAACCGCGTGGTTTGGAGGCGGCGTGCCTGGTCCCATTATCATTGGCAATATGACGCGGAATCGTCATAAGCCACGGTAAACAGTCGGCCTTCGATGTGGCTACTCCGGTTTCTTATTGTTTACATCACCGGTATATTTTTTTCGTAGCTAATACATTAACTTTATTGTCTGCTTATTGTAACTAGTCAAGGTAAAATTAATTATATATTGTCAAATATAACGATATATGCTGCTTGTAGCTGTTTATCGAGAAATTTTATAGAACAATTATTGCTAGCGTTTATGCCATTTTATGTCGTATTATCGAAACAAGTGAGCGAGATCGTTCTATTCCTATTTGTGTTTAAAAAAAAGCATGAGCTTTGACATTGTCCCACTAGGGCAGAATTTACAAGTTAGCTACAGTACAGAAGCTGTAGCGTACGGTCTGGAGTTTCGAGGGGCCTATAGTCTCCGTTCGGTACTCTGTCTACTGCGCCCCTTGCCGCCCCCTTAATTTACTCCCCTCCCACAAGGGGGCGGTAGCGCCTACTTTGGGAACCACTGATATAAAGCCAGACAATCGAGAAACTTCTTTACCAATTCTTAAGTCGAATCAACTCGATCGGTTACGTGGAAGAGCTTCTAATTCTGATTTCCGAATAATCGGTTGTTTTTTATGTGGGAATAGATAAGATTTACATCGGGATCCCTATGGCTTTGCAATTACAATATAGAGCGCAATAGAAAGCTTTGCTTTTTCAATTCGTCTTTATAGCCGACAATACACAAGAATGATTCAAACGACATGGATAAAGTATTGTTTTTAGACACTACAGGGCGAGCATCCGATGAAAAATGCGAATAGACAAAAGAGAAGTTGCGGCCGAAGTTCAAACTTTAAACTTGTACGGCAAGCAGAAGTACACGTTTGACGTTTGAACTCCAAGCAAAACACGTTGCGCCATACATTCACGTCGCGCAGTGATTCGTGGGATATTGTTAAAAAATGGCAGAATCATTCAAGAGTGACGAAGGTTACCAGCGAAGGTAAATAAACAAATTAAATTATTTCTAGAATTTTACAAACGAATTATGCTGTTGATGGTAGAAGATGCCACGAAAGAACAAACCTACTTCAACAGAATTATGATAAGGTATTATGAACACAAATGATTAAAAATTCTATAGGCACTTCACATTACTTGCAAAAAACTTAGACGATTTTAATCCAGAAATTATTCATTTATTATTTCTTTACACTGTTGTTCACAAATTCTTAAATAATCATCATTTTAATAAAATACATTTACGTCGTGTTTTTAACCCAAAACAGAAAAATGCAGACGTTTAAGCCGAACTTCTACTGGCATGCTCGACGTTTCAAACGCCATTGTCAAACTTCTAGGCTTACAAGATGGCGGCGCTCGACGTTCACGTTTTAGAGACAAAAACTTGGGCCGCAACCTTTCTAAAATGTATAAACTCGCGGGATTTACAATTTTTGGGTTGCAATATGAAAAAATTGTAGACCTATAAATTCCTGTTGTCTGTCCTTAATCTCGAGATAAGAGTTAGATAGGAAACCTTAGGGGCAGGAAGCCTCGATTAACTACAGTAGAGCGTCGATTTTCCTAATCAATTGGGGACTGGGTTGTTCGTATAACTGATATTTCGGATAACCGATTTATGTACAAAAAAATAGTTTAACGTATCCGATGTTGAAATTTTTCTCCGTTGCGTGTCGCTTCGCGTTGAATTTGCGTCGATATTAAGCCTAACAAAGACTATTGTATCGTTAAAAAAATTTTTTTATTTTGTACAAACAAAATAAATATAGGCCTATTGAAAAATATAAAAACAATAAAAAATTATACTTCAGATGTTAATTTAGTATCAAAAACGTAAAATATTTGAGCAGCCCAAGACATAGCCAAAGATTGAAGCTTCACAGCACTGGCGAAAATTTAAATTTGCCGACTGGAAATCTTTCGGAAAATCGACGCTCTACTGTATATAGAAACTTCCGATGTAAGCTGGAATTTTTTATAAGTTTTAATATTTTTAACTAATATATAAAAAGGTTTTATTAAGCTTTTTGCCATTTTATAATAATTTTGTGGGTAGAGATGGGTTTTATAAAAAAAAAATTGTAAATGCTAATAACCAGTAAAATCGACATAAAGGGGATCGCGTGTCGTAGTTAATCTCCCCACCCCGACCTTTAATCAGCAAATTTTAGTAGCATCGATTCCCCTAATGCCTAATACACAAACCTCCCGGCAAAATTTCAGAAAATTTCGACAAAAATCGAGTGAGTTCTTAAGCTCTGAAGAGAGTGAACAAAATCGTGCCCCGCCACAGAAAAAACGCCCGAATTTTTTGTTGCATTTCTCGACGTTTCGAGGTGTCCCGAGTTCAAAAATGTAAAAAAGTCGGGGGAGGTCATTTTTTTTTATCGATGGCCATATTTTCCTTCTTTTATATAATAACCGGAAAGTAAAAAGGTAATTTTCAAATTTCCCGCCAAAGTAGTAACGCCACAGTCGTCGAGTTTTTCGAGTTATTTTGTATTTTATACACTTACGTAGACGAGGTGAGTAAATGTTGACCCAATAGGCCCTAGGAAACTAAGCATCTCTCGCTTTAAGATTATGTAGTATTAGTTCGCTTTACGGTAAAAGTAGTCGGAAAGCGACAGTTTTTCATTGTAAATTTACTCGAAATATCATTTCGTTTTTTACAGAATTAAACAGTCAGAATTGACGATAATTGCAGCGCTGGTAATACAGTATATACCGTATTCAAAAAGCAATTTTCCGTATATAAAATGAAAATGTCGATCAGTATGGCACAAGTGGAAAACAAACAAAACTACCGAATGCCGGTTGTGGACGGCGGGTTGGGGCCCGGCCACGTGCAGTTTTTCGGGTTTTCTTCGCGCGTACAACATCTAAATGGGGGCCAATTTCCCATTAAACGGGAAGAAACGGACGTCGCCATATTTTTTCAAACCAAACCCAGTCCGACCGTTAAAAATTGATTTCCGACTTGACTTTCGGCAGGCCAGATCTCGAACCCAGTGTATTTTGGAAAAAAATTCTGTTTGCAGAGTATTTTGAACTGGTTTTTGACTGTAAATATTTCCCCCTATATTTAACGAAATATGTTCGAAACTAATTCGTGGCATTTTATCTTTTCCTCGCAGTTTTCGTTGGCCAAATTTCTGTAAAATAATTTTCGTTTTATTCCGTGCCGTGGTTACCGACCGTAATGCCGAAAGGCGCTTCTTGCCACTTGTTGTTTTTTTGCCATGCGTGTAACGACAAAATTCCGTCGTTATTCGAAACCTTTGACCCGGTCTCGTTCTATCGAAAACTTTCTAAATTCTACGAGATATTTCCTTATTAAGAATTATTAAATCGAAATTTATTACTGGAGTAATTACTTAGACATGGTCTTTGCAAATTATAAATGTTTGAAAATCTTTATTTTTACGGTAATTATTCCTTTTTACAATCGGAAGAAAGAAGAATTTTAACTTAATTGTAAATTTGTATTCTTCGTTACAATGCGACGTATCGTATTGGGAAGAAGATATTAGAGTTTACGCGCGATGTATATTTATCGGACGTTATAAACGCGTAACTTTAGACGGCATTTGCCCATCCCTGGTGCAAATGTAACAAAATCGAAGCTACAAACTAAGTCGGAACGAGTTTGCATTATATTCGAAAACACCGTATAATTATCACAAAAATAGAAGAAACTTATACGTAATACTATAAACAATATGTGCGTGTTTCCCAGTTTATCCGCGTGCAACGTAGCGCAAAATCGTGCTACGTAATACGCCATATTGTTGGAAAATAATAAAGTTTTACCATCGTCGACCTTAAACGTCGATTGTGTTAATCGTTAATCGTTTTTAGCATTCGTCTATTATTCTAATGCTGGATATTTTATTTCGTTAAACGTATTTGCAAATAACCGATGCGGAAAGAATACGCGCCGTATACGGTTACGTAATGCGTGGCAGATTCGATAAAATTTTCGTAACTATAAATGCGTAGTGCTGTCGTATTGTATTGTCGTCCTATACCTGCGTATATTTTAAAACTGATTATCCGGTGAATTAACTTTGTTCTTTACGAAAATACAAGAGAAAATTTATATAATTATACAGTGGAAGATAATTATATTACGAATCTTCCCGGTAGTTTGAAAAGATGATTAAATATTAAATCCCATCGACCGACAAAAATAAATCTCTCCGTTTTTTAACCACTAGTAAGGGAAGATTAATTCGAGTGTTATAAGGGAACAACAAAGAAGAATTATAACAATAGATAGTTGGCATATTTCTCTGCAGAAGTAAACACATCGGGCCCCGTGTTTTTTGCTCATCCATCAACAATGTCGATATCAATCTTTGACAATCTCAATTTTTCTAACGGACCGTACGACAATCCGAAGATTACTCTCGTTTCTCCTTAATATAAATGGCTTCCGAACAAGGCCGACTCGCTGTTATTCTAAAACATTACGTAGAAGGCCAAATCTTTCGTATATATTTCGGCAGTTAACGACGGGAATAGATAAATATTTTTCACTACGATAAGAATGGAAAAGCGGAAATTTCGTGTATCGAAAAGTACGCTAATTTGGATTTTCAATTACGGAAACTAGCCCGTACCAATCGATATTTTATGACGTAGCGAGTTATCTCCTTTCGTCATTTGTCGTAATCGATCTGTCGTTCGAAGGACGTCGGATCTTCCTTCCAACGGGGACGATTACATCTTTTAAAATTTCTGCGCTCCTAACTAATATGGCCAACGAAGCGGGGGAGGAAATTCGAGATCGATTTTACCTTTTGTGTAATATTTGATATCGATAAAAAGAAGAAGTAGCGCTGTTTATTATCCGCCCGACTTCGTTGCTTAAAAAATATGTTACGCATTCGTTCATTCCATTATTTAAAATTTTATTGTTTATTGACGCGCGTGTTTGTTTCTGTTTGGTGTAATTTGAATAAACGACACGTTTTATATACCGTAATTAATATTAATAGGTCCGTTGGTTTGATACCGAAATCGCTCTTCTTTAACTAATTTTTCGTCTAATTTATTTAAATAAGACGAGCTTACCGTTATTTTTCGCCATCCGATCTAATTAATGTTTGGTTAATTATGTAAGATTACTTAATGACAAAAGACGTTTGGACTTCTTTAGAATTTCTCTGCTCGAGATTAATAACGGATTTTTATCATTTTTAAATCGGAAAATCGAACGAGTTGACGTGAAATATAACTTTTATCTTAATAAGTTTTATTGATATAATAAATTCTACTCTGGCTCGCGGACGAAAGATGTTGTCTCGGGGACAAAAAATGTAGGATTTAGATCAATTAACGAACCGATTCACTAAAATTGTGTTCCGTAAATCACTGGTATAAGACGATTTCGTGTTACATATATCACTGTTTTCGACTTTTTTCTAGTAGAAGCACCCCTAACTCAGTCATTTTTAATTTCCCGGCTGTTATGTATACGTAACACAAGAAAGTATTGGAATCGTGTCATATTTGACCCTCCGAGTTGTATCCAAAATCTCCACGTTTTGAGACCTCCCGAACCCATAAAAGTCAAAGGGCAAAAATTCCGTGGATGTATCGGTTTGTGTGTGTTGACGTGTATTTTGCTTAATATCTCGGGATGGGTAAAAATTAAGTAACGAAATTTGGTCTGGTGGCCTGCGTATGAGGGGCATTGATGGTATTAAATTTTGATGGTTAAAGGTCGAGGGTGGAGAGATAATAGGAGTCTTGTGTATCTCCAGTAGGATCGGACTTAATGACGATTTTACTCGTTATTAACATTTACATCTCTACCCTCGAAATTGAATTTTTTGCCGTTTTATAGTAATTAAAAATCACGGCTGTGGAGTCGGAGTCGTGGAGTTTTGGTGTTTTAGCCGGAGTCGGAGTCGTCAAAAAAATCTGCCGACTCCGACTCCCTTTTACTTACCAACTTGTTATGTATATGAAACGGAGTCGGAGTTGGAGTCGGTAGATTTTTACACGACTCCACAGCCCTGTTAAAAATATTAAAATATTTTAATAACAAAATCTCGTAACAGATGGCGCCATACACAATTTTATTATATTGTAATTAGAAATGTTAAAGTTATTTTTTAAATAAAATCTGGTAATAGTCGGGAAAGTTATGCAACTCTTTGCTGGATCTCGTTTGACTTAAGACTCGCAATATCTTAATAAATTGTAATCCCGGTAAAAAGGAGTTGAGGTCAGCGGGTTCGGTGTGTAAGCGGACCCGCGGCCGACTCTAAACCTTTTCGCTAAATACATAAATACGGGGTCTAAATTCGATAATTCCCTCAGAACTGGCAAATATACTCTTTTTCCATTTTTTACTTTCCTGGTTGTTATATATTAACAGAGGAAAGATATCGCCATCGGTCAAAAAATGACACTCGAGATTTTGACATCTTTGGACTCTAGACGCCTCGAAACGTCGAGAAATGCAACAAAATCTCGGGGGGGGGTTTCTGTAAGTATGGATGTTGCTGTGTGTCGGACACGACACACCCTGTTCGGAGCTTAATAACTCACGTTATTTTTGTCGAAATTTTCTGAAATTTTGCAGGGAGGTTTGTATACTAGAGTGATCGATGCTATTAAATTTTGGTAATTAAAATTCAAGGGGGTGGGGAGATAAATGAGTCGCGTGTCGTATCTCGAGTAGGGTTGGAGTTAACGACAATTTTACTGATTATTAGCATTTTCAATTTTTTATAAAACCCATCTTTACCCCAAAATTAAGATTTTTGCCATTTTATAATAGTTAAAAATATAAAAAGTTTTTACTAAACTATGATAACAGATGGCGCCATCATATGTTGTCGGGAAAGTTAAGTAACTCGTTGCTAGTTGTTTTTTCTTTCAGCACTCCTAACTCGGTATTTTTTAGAACACCTTCATTATCAATGTACCGAAGTGTTATTGCGCTTATTTTACTTGCAGTAATACCGTGCGCCTAGTGTTTCGACGCTGCACTGCAATATAACTTTTTAAATACATTTTAACGTTTTTCTGTTAATTGTAAATGGCCGAATAAGCGTCTAGGCAATCGTCCGGCACTACTTTGGCGCAGCACGGATTTACGCGGTATCCGCCGACACACAACCGTGGCCTAAACCCGTAGTTCTCAATCTTTTTGAAATCGGGGAACACTAAACTTTGACATTTCTTCCGCGGAACACTTAAAATACAATAGCTTTAAAGCAGGAATGGCAAACCTTGTTGAAATCAAGAGCATACTCGGTCTAGTACATATATGATATCATTGGCTTTTGCTGATTATATTCCTATACGGAAATTGTTTTACATTGTGTATTTTACATTTCTTTTGCAACAATTTTTAATTGTATACTTTATTTTTTCACGGAACACCCGTGTTCCGCGGACAATGGATTGAGAATCACGGGCCTAAACAGTAGCGTATAAAAAAATTTCGGGAGGGATAACACCCCTTCTGGTTTTTCCCTGCCGATGCCCCGGTTATAATAAACTCTAACGTTAAAATTCGGATAAGATTTCGGAATAATTCTATTTAATTTGCATAAATTGCCTAAGTAACAACGTCCGTTGTATTTAATAACTAAATGGAATAAATATATTTTGTAAAACGGACGTTGTAAGCGAAAATAATTTTGCAACCTTCTATGAACCTGGAAGACTTTGCCTCTTATGTGTTTACAATGTTAAAATATACAATATGCACGCTTAAAGGAAATTGCAGAAATTTTACACTCTGTTTTCGAGATTATCATATAATTTCATTTAACGTTTCGCCGACCGCACTAATTGTAATCGTCGGTATATATGATAATTTCGTATTTAAATATATTCTTTCCAGAGAAAATTAAAAAGAAATTCTATACGTTGATAACCGGCAAAGTCCGGTATTTCATAAATTATCAGGAATTTATAATATTGAAAGGTAATCGCGGTAATTCAAAGATAATGCGGTTCAAAGTTTCCACGTCCTCTATCGCTTCTTTCTATTATCTATATTTGAGAATGCACTCGGGTGTTACCAGTTAAACTTTTCGGCTGTAAAATCCTAACGAGAGTAAGTATTATCTATAAGCCAGTTTCGAATTTTCAGTTAGATTCTAGCCGCAAACATTGTTCTAATTTTAGATATAAAAAAGTTTAAATATACGAATTTGCGTTTTCGATTGGTGTTTACGACTTTATTCGTATTCCGTTTGTTCGTGTCGGTGGCATTTTACCCGTAAACGCTTCGACTGCCTTTTGTTGGCGTCATCCGGATCAAACTTCAAGGCTTATTTAAATACGTGCGTACGTGCGGCCGCGGCGATTGTTTCTCGTTAATCGATGTTGGAACTTACAACGATTTCATCTATAAAAGCATTCTTCTGTTATCGTCTTTAGTTTCTATCGATTTCGACAGATGGCGGAAGTAGCGTTTTTGTACGCGAGTGTGTGTTGAAATGTATTTGTGTTCGTGTATTTACGTGTATTGTGTTCGTGTGTTTAGATGTATTGTATTCGTGTTTGTTTGTTTCGTTACATTTGTGTTTGTGTGTTTAACTATATGGGCTATTTGTTTTCGTTTTTGTGTTTAAATTTGATTGTGTTGCGTGCTTGTATTTATTTTTATTTCATCAAAATTGTCGAATGACATTAGGCCTACTAATTAAAAATTATATATTGAATAAATCTGTTATTTAAAATTACTTATAAATATTAAAATTACTCGCATATACGTGTTTATGATTTTTAAAAAATAATAATTTAATTAATATTTAAAATTACTTTAGTGATATTTTTCGTGACGAAATATTAAATTTTATCAAATAAAATTCCGGAGAAAAATAAAATAAAATGCAAAGAGCTAATTACAAAGGAAATATTTTTTTATATCCGAATTTGTAAAATGCTCCGTGCATTAAAATTTAATAAGTTTTAAAATTAGTTATGATGTATCTCGTGAATAATTTTGATGTTTTTCGCTCCGTTTCCTTTTAATAAGTTACTATCCGAATTCATTTTTTGTCGTCTTTCTTCCACTTTTTTAAAATTTATATAAATAGTTCCTATAATAAATCTTTAGCATCGGAAAAAAAAGCCAACGTCCAAAATAATATTTCGACACGTCGATGGTAAAAAAATATCTGAAATGTTCTTTATTTTTGTCAAAAAATACGACGAAATAATAACGATTTTAGACAATGGAAAAAATATTTTAAATTATATTTTATACGTTGTCGTTTGAAATTTTGTTTTTGTCTAAAATACAATAAATTAAAAGTTAGTTTCCAACGTCGGCTCTAAATTTCCTTTAACAAATGTAATATCAAATCAATTGGAACTCGGGTGTTTCTCCATCGATTATTTTTACTTATTTGTATAATTTAAATTTAAATTTCTGTTGCCTTCGGTTGGCAGAGAGAAGAAACAATTTAAAATATTGTTAAATTGCCTTTTGTATCTATAAATCGTTGCTTTTTTGTAGCGTTTTTCATCTAATGCTCCGTTTCTTCCGTCGAAAGAGCACTTAAAAATGAAAGTAATTCTCGAAGGGGGGAAAAAGGATGAGTAGAAAACAATTGTATCTTTTCAATTTTCTTGATAGAAAATAGTACCTTTTAAATTGTTTACTTTTTTAAATTTTTTAGATATATGTCCTATATATTTTTTATATTTCGCGTATCCATATGTGTAGAGGAATATAGGAGAAATTCGATAAGACTTCGATATATTGAAGTTTATATGGCACAGTATTTTTTTAAGTGGCTAGAAGTATATTTACTTAAATTTAAGAGGTTTTGGTAAATACGAGTACAGTATTCGAAAAAAAATTGAAATTTAATAATTCTTAATAAAAAAATAATTCTCCTGCGTGTAATAAAGAGTATAATTATTATATTAGATATTACTATTACGTACGTTGTGGAAAGAATCTACACGGCGCACGACAATACGAGGCGTATTTTAAATGACTAGACATTTTCCATTTTCCTAATGCAAATTTTACATAAATTTACAGAATTACGGATATAACTACGTGAGAGGAGATGATTCGGGAGAGACCGTTCCACGTGCGGAAAATTTAAATTTCGCCACGCCTATCTCCCGGGTTTATTGGCAAATGGCACCCACGTACCGAGTCTGAGGTACCAACTTCGGAAAGACGGGTGCGACCGCGTTGACGTAGGAAGTGGTAAACAAATTTCGGGGGTCTCGTTTAACTTTTTTTGATGAGGCTTGTAAAATTCTCGGTCACGTCTTTTGCAGCATTCTAGTCGAAATATGTCTAGTGGGGTGGTTGTAGGTCCCCGTTTTGGTTTTGGTACCACGTCACGTGGCAAAAAATGCCCAACCGACAATACATTGCGTTCCACTAGCCAACGCGTCTATTAATGGAACGATTTTATGTTGCAACGGACTCGCATCGGCATCGAATCTTTTAAAGATTAATCATTATTATGAGCTATATTTACGTCATTGAAAAGTTTTCTAAATGGGCAATGAACTTCAAAATGTCATTACCAAAATATTGACCGAATAGAAATACAGGATGTCTCCGTCTGATAAACTTGTTGTCACGTGCTTCGCAAGGACACCGATGTTTACGATCACGACGCAAATGACGTATCTGCCGAGCTGACATCACCAAAACTTTAAGTTTCTTCAACTTTTATACAATGTCGTCGACCTTTTTATTTAATATCTCTTTTGACGGTTATGCCAATGCCGGCCAATATTAAAACAATTCGCTGTTAGCGTGTGTAGTTTATGCTTTTAAGATATCGAAATTTTTATATTGTCGGGCGAATTCCCGAGTTTCTGTATTTCTATATCCGTACAAGAACGATAGTTCTAAAGTTGTATAATGGACGCTGCCTTGGTAGTGTGTATAATTTGTTCCCTATAACCTCAATTCGCAACAAATGATTATAAACCAAAAAATATCCGCGCAGGAACAATCTCTTCTATAAATAAATGATAATTATAGGGTTAAATATTAAAAATAGAATTATGGTCTATACATTTTGTTAAATATGAGGTTTGGTAGTAACTTTGGGTCAAATTTCCCAATTCGTCGCGTCGTTATTAATTATTAAGATCCTTATTAGCCGAGAGCTTTGACGATATGAATTACGAAGCGAGGTTTATTTGAAAATTCCGTTAAAATTAATTACTGTTACATTTATAAATAATTTATTGCGCTTTGTTTCCAAATGTTTAATAATTAATAAATAGCAAATGGAGTATACGAGAACGTTTTAAAACAACGTTTACGTATTATTAGAGATTCTATTAAGTCTAAGTTATTTTTCTAAACTCCGTTTCACCGTAGTTTATCTCTCAATTAGCATAAATGCTTTTAAAAATTTTTAATTTTATGCCGCCTCTAGAGTTTAAATTTTCGACGGGAATTAATGCCGCGTTTTTTAACGAATAAGAGAAAAATTCTACATTATTCCAGCACAGAACAACGGTGCGGTCGACGAGTCAGATAAGTCTGCGATGGGGATAAAGACCCCATTGAGACACTCGCTGACCTACTTTGTGTTTCTTTTATTTATTTTTTATTATTATTCTTTTCTTGCTTTCACTTAAAAATTCGGCCGCGACACTTTTCTCGTGCTTCTTTCTTGCGCATTATAATCGAGCTGGCATTCGTTTAACCGTTTACTATTTTTTTAATCGGTTAACAAAGCAGAAAGAACGATATTCGATTGATATATTACCGACTTCGAAATTCCCCGAGTCGTAAATGGCGTATGGAAGCTGGATGCTATCCAAGATATAAAATATTCTCTAATCCAATGCTCGAAAGAATAAAATAATAATTTAAAAAAAAAAACAAAAAGTATCTCGTACGGTTATTTTAATTTTAGAAACTTTATAAATATAAAAAGTTTTTATTTAATTCGAGCGAAATTCGTGGCAATTTTCTAAGTGAATTAAACACTAATTTAGTTTAAAGCACACGAGGGATCAATGCAATTATATAACGTAATAAGTTAAAATAGCTTAATTTATCCGAATAATTTCGATGTAATTTTTTTCTTTTTGTAATTGTGCCATTAAATTTCATAAAACAAAATTGCTTTTTCTTCCGCCCCCTTCGGGTCTTGTAATGAAAGGCGATACGCTTTATAGCTGGAATTGTAACATTAGTCGTTTTCGGTGTATAAAATGTTTTTATTTTACTCACTAAAACCCTATCCCGTTTTACTGAATTATTAACGAGGCGAGAAAGAATTTTATATAACACGATGACGTCGAGGCATTTACTATTATATATTCCATTATACGAAAAATAAAAATTTGATTGTGACTTATATTGGACGAACACTACATCTACAGATTCCATTTAAATTTGTAGATTTATAGCATCATTTTATTGTTCGGTTATTATTTAAAAGCTTTCGTTTCCTTCCCTATATCGAGTTTTTATGTTAACATCCAATCGTCGCGGTATTATATTTTAAACAATCCAGCAACGAGTTACGTAAACTGATGTTACGAGATTTTATTTTATAAACTTCTTATATTATTAATTATTATAAACTGGCAAAAAGCTTAATTTCGAGGGTAGTGATGATTTTATAAAAAATTGTAAATGCGAATAACGACGTTAAGTCCGACGATCCACATTCGAGATACGACACGTCACCGCCCTGTATTTTCCCGTCCCTTCACCTTTAACCTCCGGAATTTAGTAGCATATAGCCCCCTAATACGCAAACCTCCCCGCAAAATTTCGGAAATTTTCGACAAATAGTACGAGAGTTATTAAGCTTTAAAGTGGATGAAAAAGTCGTTCCCCCCATACAAACATCCATACATATAGAAAAACATTTGCATTTCTCGACATTTCACGATCTCTGAGTCCAAACGTGTAAAATTATTCGGGGGGGTAAATTTTTGACCGATGGCCACACTTTCCTGTTATATATAACAGGCGGGAAAGTAAAAATTAAAAACATAAAGATTTATATTCTATTGTTAATAATATAGTCGAGTTTTATATTAAACTATTAACGTTAAACGGAATAAAATTTTTATGTTAAATTCCTCAAACACGAGTATTATTCTTTAAACATAATATTTCTTTTGTTTGGCGAAACAAAAGGAATTTTATTTTGTTAAAAATTGTGGATATAAATTACTTATCGTCCCGAATCTCCGGAAAGGAAAGTTTTAACTAGGCTACGTGAACGAATTTCCACCTATGGGTATTAGTATTCTCGTGGCGGTAAGTTGTGGAAATTTTCGGTATTTAACAATTAGGAACCGGGCTTTTAGCGTTTTAACTATCATTAAGACCTGGTTAGCGATCGTAAAGTGGGTAAATTTTTATATTGGAATTAAAACGTGTATGGAACAAAATAATGAATAGTAATTATTGCATAAATTCCGAGAGAACCGTTTAAAAAATAAAAATCGTTGACAAAACAAAATATTTTGTTTCGAAACGTCTTCGTTTATCGAAAGAAATCAGATTTTTGCCAACTCTTTCGGCCACTGGCGATTTTTATTGCGTGAAATAGCGATAAATATTTTTCATACAATTATTTAAATAATAAAATCGATATTCTCTCCTGTTGGAAGAAAATAATTGCAATTAATATCCTTTTATTTTTGTAAGGAGTGAAAGAAGAAATTTCTTATATTCGCTCTACTTTCGTTATTCTCCTCTGTCGGGCTTCAATTATTGTAACGTGTTTAATTTTTTTAACTCCTTTCGGACACTACGAAGGATTTTTATCAAATCCTATCGCGGATTCGACCGCATTCGTTGCCTCGATTCTCGGACGGGAAATGAGCCCGAATTATCTGGGTCAAACCGCACGAAAATTTATGAGGTTCCGACTCGAACTCGAACCCGGGTTCCGAAGCGACGGGTCGACGCCTCGACCATCCGGTCGTATCATTGATGTTTCCTTTCATTCACATATCCCAGATCCATTGAATACGTTTAGAAAATCGTACAGAAGTAAATTATTTTAGTTAAATTTAGTACCAATGATGTAAAATTCTCGGTTAATAGTAACATAAAATACCGATATTTGACCGAAAAAAAGTCATTTTGCAGCAACTGTTAATGTATTTTACAAATAAAAAATGAGAGGCTCGATTCTATTATAAAATGTTTACAAATTTTAAAACAATAGCTTTATAATCGTTTAAAACAGTAATGACATTCCCTACATAAAATAAAATTAATTACTGTATATAAACATCGTTAAAAATTCATTTAAAATGATCTTTTCTATACAAAATCAAAAGCCATTCGTTCTCACTAGGTGAGGAAAAAAAACGGACTCGAACCAAATATTTATAAAAATATTAATATAATTTTTATTTATTCACGAAAAAGAGAATTGGTACAGTACATAGCGATAAAAGTAAAAATATCCGTTACTTAGTAAATGCATTATATTAAATCCGGTCTTAAATAAGTTATTACGAATTTGCTCGAAGCTTCTTACCGTAAATATTAATAAACACCCGTGCATCGCGGTTAATTCCGACCTTTAAGCGCTAATGTTCTAAATATAAATTCCCTCTTTCGTATTTATTATAATTTATTTTCCTTCCAATACGTAGATTTAATGCGGATTAATTTCCGGCCGAAAATTAAAATTCAATTTTGTCTACGAAACCTACTTTAAAGCGGAATCCGAAATTAAAAACCGCTTAAATTTCCAAAGTTAATTTAATATAAAATTTTTGAATGTAATGATTTTTTTTATTAAAAAGGCATCCGATGTCTCTGTCTGCTAAACTCTCCATTAATAATTTTATTATAAGATTGATTAATAGACGGAACGTTATATAATCCGGATGATAAATATCTGCCAGAATTTTGCTTCTTTTATATGTGCAATTGATAGTCGACGTACTGTACAGTAGTTTGGTACGAGCGATTAAATTATCTCGACGGTGATATTTCGCACGAAGGAAATTTATATACTGCGAAGCGAAGTTGTAGACACGCAAATACTTTCTTTCGTTTTGGCGTTTGTAATTTACAAAATAGCAATGGACTCCCACTTCCATCCCCTCGACCTTTCACCACCAAACTTTAACAGCATCGATCCCCCTAATACACAAATCTCTCTGCAAAATTTCATACATTTTCGACAGAAAGCGCACAAGTTATTAAGCTTGAAAGAGTGTATATTAGTCAGGATGCATCCAATGGTACCGAAAGACCGCCTTTTCCCCGAATAGATTAAGTATCCTCTGAATGGGCTTTGTTATGGCAATCCAGGTTGCCGCAGCAAAACGGCTTTACGACGACCCACGCATTTACTGCCTAAAACTAGTAATTTACAATTTGGACAACGCGCTCTTATCTCTATCGACTTAATACTAAATAATATATTGGATTCTACAAATGGAATAGGCATCCGGATCTGTTCTTTAATACACTAATCGTATTCTTACGTTATAGAAATTATTTCTAATATTATATAAATGCTATAAAGATTTAAAACTAATGACTTTGGTACAATAAAATATCTTAGTAAAAGTGTAAGGGATATCTTTTCGTTTCTCATTTTTCTTAGATACGAGGACAAACGCAGACTTTCATATTTTTTATTTTTTTTTTGTCAATTCGGCGCCCGGGATGTTGCTCGTCTGTCCTCGCCTACTATATTTACCATTTATTCCTCCACAACTTTATCTCATCTACAATCGGACGTAATATTTTTATTATTTTTTTAAATTTTAACGCTTTTAATATTATTAACAACGACTAACAAACTTTATGTAAATTTTAAAACGAAATAAAATATAATTGGTTAATTTCCACAAATTTGGGCGGTTATTCGAGAGAAAATGTATTTAACAATACCTAGACGTTTACTAGTCGTATTTTTAAAGCAATTTATAAAGTGATATAAATATGGCTAACTGGGAAACCTTCTCCCTTTCTTATTTATGAACGCACTGTACTCGGTTCCTCTGTTTTTTCTCCCACTCGCTCCCTCTATAAGTCTAGATATAGGCCGATTTCTCGCATTCGCGGTTACAACTCCTTAAATGATTGTCGGCCGTTTGCCATAAAATGGAAATCACCAAATTTTCTTCACCAGTAAGTAGTGTATTTTTTAAATACTTTATTAGCTATCGAAGCTCGGTAATGAGCGTAATTTTAATTTTTAAGAACATAAGTTACTGTTCGTCTATTTATGGATTCGGTCTGCGATTATATTTTGCCATCTACTATCGTTGATGGCGAATTGTAATTTTGCGATAACTCTAATTATTTAATATATACTGTATTAGGATATATGTTTTAGAACTTAATATTATAGATAAATGTAATGTAACTGAACTTCTCAAAAAAAATGTACTGTACATAAATTTTTTAATAAATGTTGTGGTATAAAATTCTCGGCTGATAAACTATCGGTGTATTAAGATAATTCTCCAAAAGTTATAAAAAAAAATTATCTTTCCGTTGGGGCTGTTTTATTCGTAATTTACTAACGGTTTAAACAATTCTTTTCAAAAAACTTTTAACGTTATTAGATAAGTGATTAGATGGTAAAATAGAATATCGTATGAAGAAAGAAAATCTCTAATGACACTTAAAGAACGGAGATAGTAGACATTGTGTAAGAAGACAAAGATGTTTTTATCTACGTCACTGGGTCTCTATGTTGATTCTGGGGATGTTCAACCCTGACCCGAGTATTACTCACTTCCGTTTATAATACATCCTTTCCTTGTATGGACTCTAAAAACATTAGGATCTTTTATTATTAATTTTTTCCATATTATAATTTTACTATTTGATATTCTTAGATTATTACTCGGAAGTAAAAATTACAAATACAAATACAAATACAAATTACAAATCTTACAAATAGTAGGCCTATACTTAAACGTAACTTTTATCTAACGTTACGTTACGTTCTGTGCGAATTTAAATTTTCAATTTAAAAAAAAATCAAAAATGCGACTTAATTAAGAGTCCTTTCTACACAAAAATATATAAAATTGCTGTATTAGAATTTTCAAAATAGCTTTTAGAATATTTCGAGAAAGTGATAAGTGACTGAGTTCGGTGGAAAAAAACAAGAAACGATATCAGGTCATAGAAAAATTCCTACCGATACTAGTCAACGAAGTACACTATTCACCCACGTATACAACCTAAATCCACAACGTTATCTGGACTTGTCTGTCATTTCCTTTGCCGTCTTGACAATGTTAGTAGAACATGCGAGTCTTTGTTATCTGCATTTCGGCTGGCTTTCTGTTTAGGTAAGTATAGGATATTTGATATTTACATTAAGCGTAAAAAATTTATCAAATTCTTCCCTCGCTTACCGTTTTATTTAATACGATTATCGCTATATCTGTTTTTGAACGCAATATATTAGATAAATTGTAAATACATACATAAATACTTAAGCAAGTTTTTATATATTCCGGATGAAATATAAAAATACCGACTATTATAAACTATGCATATATAAATATTTCATTCCTTTTTTTTCTGTCTATCTGACCCGTTATAATATGTAATCTCTGTTCTTGATCACCATTAAGTTTCGATTGTGTAATACATATAAATTTTTTTCCTTCGATATATCGAAAGAACAAACGACGGAAATTCTATTTAATTTGAATTTTTTAGTTCAAAGCCCAACTGGTAATCCAATATTTCGATATTTATCCCTGGCGTTAATCGAGAAACAACGTTATAGAATAACAATCTTGTGTGTGTTCTACAGTTCATTCATCCGTTCTTGTCGAAGTACACACCTAATTTATATGCTTGGTAAAATAGTGTTGTAATAAACAAAAGTCATCTACACATTTTAAATTATTCTCTATCGTTTCTATCTAATGAGATAATTTTAGTATTGCGAAATGCCGATATTCGTGAACAAACGAAATTAATTAGTATCTAAATTTTTGTAAATTAAATAAAAATTCGTAAAGAACCATTTAATTTCAAATACTAATTAACAATTAAATTTGAATATTAAAATATACGATAAAATATAAGGGAAAAAATTCTCCCCACACTTCTTTCAATATCAGGTTATTTGCAGAAAATAAAATAAGTTTAGTAGGCCTATATATGATTTTATTTATGTAGCAATAAATTAATATATTTCGAATATATATTTTAAATTCGATTTAAAATTCAATTTAAGTGTGGTATTTAAATTCAATTATAACATTTGTTATTTTGATTGATCAAAATAAATAAATTTTTTTCTTAATAAAGCATTATAAAGCATCTTGTTTATAATTCGGTAATAGTAAGCCCTTTGATAAAAACGAATGTAAATAGTTTACTGTCCTAAGCTATGGTTGCATATAAACAAAGAACTTTGTACAGGAAAAAACAGTCACTGATTCATTTTATATTATAATCGATAAACAGATTGCTAGTGATTATTTTATAATTGCATTGATTTGCAATAGAGAAATTTTTTCACAATAAATTTTATACAATGATGAATGAATAAAAACTATATCGTAAAATTGAAATGTTTGAATATAAATTATTAAATAAATAAAATTCGGTGTTCATTCTATAGTAAAGATAATAATGATAACTAATGTAAATGTATATTTATCTGTTAAATAATTACGTATATTTAATATAATGCGAGTTAAAACATTTACTTTGAGTACAGTGCAGAACAAAACTGCATACAGTATAGTATAGGATACATATATATTTATTGTATATAATTTCGATTGCACTCAGTATGTTTGTAATAGATACAAATATAATTTTCTTAATATTAAATTATATTAAGCATTTTCTCCGTCTATTGATCATTGGTTTGACTACTATAACAAAGTATGAGCGGTTATAAATTATTCGTCAACTATAAAAATACAGAAAACGTTACAATAATCTTACAACTCGCTTGTTATATACAGTAAGGACGATAGCTCATTGCTTACACTATAAATCGCCTTTCTTAGCATTTCTAAAACGAAAAAAAAGGAAAAAAATGGTACTACAGAACTACATCTTGGCAAATCTCCAAAGAGATTTCGAGTCATTATTCTCTTACATTTATGACAAGAATAATTTATTTAAAAAATTTATAAAGCGAAACACACAAACTATTTCACCAAGTATACTAATATTTCTATTTTTCCTACGTCAAACAGAAGCGACGAATAAGTCGTAGGCCCATATATTAAAAATAACGTAATATTATTTTAAATATTCATACAAATAAGTTGAAAATATGGTGCACGATTTTTTTTCTTTTAAAGAATCCACTCTTTAAAAAAAAAGATTTAAAAAATTTGCTAGTATCCATCATGTCGGAACACAATGTGATCAATTTAAACTGACATAAACCACTTAAATGGCACGTCCCCCGTGAGAAAGTAGTCGAATATCATCAAATATTCAGTCAGATTCAATAACCTCAACTAATCTTACTCTCTTGCTGCTGATGGGACTCCAACACAGCAGTTATATTAACTATTCAAGCATGTTCCTTTTTTCCTTTTTGGTAATCGCTCTTCTTTCCAAAATCGGTTATTCTACTGGAGTAATAGAATATTTAGTCATGTCCATTTGGCCCTTCTGGTCCGTTTTCTTTTTTAGCTGGAAGATATTTTTTCCTACTAGATGATATCAATGTTTCCATTGATATAATCGGATTTTCCACAGTTGATTGTTACGCACATATGAATACTCAATAATTCTCTTGTCTCCCCCCTTCTGACTGTATAAATGCTTCATTTATTTAAAAATTCTGTACGCTTGCTGATTAAATCGTATGAATGAAGTACTATTCATTAGTGAAAATACTAAGAGAATCATTTAAGTAAACGAGTTTCGTCTATTTGTCTTAAATATTTACAAATTTGTCTTTATTTATTTCTCTATTTAAGTTGAATCAAAAATATCATAACATTTATATTTCGATTTAAATGGAGAAATATTCATCAGTACGTTAAACCCGTTTAATTTTCTTTAATTTCTCCATTTAAAATTATTTAAAAAATCGATATGTCCTCTTAAAAATGATAAATATGTAGTCTGCTATTTGTTTCGAGTAGATTTTCTATTCTTTACCGAAAATAACAGCAAAAATAACTTTATTATAATTAACTGGTAAATTATACGAATAATTTTAATTAAACATTTAACAAATGTTTCCAAAGAGTAATCCATTTTGAATAATGTGAAGAATCGCAGTTTTTTGATAAAGAAATAATTAATAGAATATTTGAAGCGGTAATAAGTAATTGCATGAATTTTTCAAAGGAAAGTGAATTCAAAGAAAGAGAAAATATATTTTTTAACAGTTTAAACATTTCCATTTTCTCACACTAGATGGCAGATTTAAAAATCGATACATTCACCCCTTAAGTTTTATTGATAAGTGTGTGTTGGATGACAATTCCATAATTACTGCAGATCTTGTTCGGTGTTATCTTCGTCGTATATTCTTCATCTATTTCGCCACCTGATTAATTGAGGTTTTATCTACCAGATTACATTCTGGATTAACGATAAATTGTATAGGCAATATACCGCATAGTGTTTACGTTTGCTGTTATCATCGCGCTCCACTGTTGTCTTAACGTTATTATCCTATAATGTTTGTGTGTAATTATTTATTAGTTTGCAGCCATGCCCCCGTATTTGCATTATAAATTAAAAATCTAATTCGATTTTAATTAAACCTTTAAATTTGTTATTTTTCGGCATAAATCATTATTTTTACTGTCCCGGCTCTGTTATATATAACAGAGGAAAGTATGGCCATCGGTCGAAAAATGATCCCCCCAAGATTTTTACATTTTTGGACTCAGAAGACCTTGAAACGTCGAGAAATGCAAAAGCATCGGGTGGTTTTTCTGTATGTATCGATGTTTGTGTTTTTGTTTGTGTGTGTTTGTGTGTGTCACCCTGATTGAAGCTTAATTAATAATTCCCGTGCTTTTTGTCGAAAATTTTCGACATTTTGCCGGGAGGTTTGTGTATTAGGGGGATCGATGCTATTAAATTTTGGAGGTTAAAGGTCGATGGGATGGGAAGATAAAGGGGGTTGTTTGTCGTAACTCGAATAGGGTCGAATTTAACGACGATTTTTACTGGTTATTAGCATTTTCAATATTTTATAAAACCCGTCCGTACCCTCAAAATTAAGCTTTTTGCCATATTATAATAGTTATAAAAAGTTTTTAATAATAAAGTATTGTAACAGATGGCGCCACAGAAATTTTAAATGTTGCCGGGAAAGTTAAACAACTGGTTACTGTATTTTTCGTGCTAGAAGATGTAAGGGGAATTATGTCGTCGTAGTCTATAGACTTTCCATCTAGAAAAACAACTAATCGATCAAACAACCTTTAAATAACATTCCTCCAAATGATAGCAGGTATTATTTTATATCGTTTAAATTAAAAATATAATATAAAAGAACATTATAATTGCCATCCATTGATAATACATAAAGGGCATTCGTCAGAGGAAAATAAATTCCGAGAGACGTCCATAAAGATCGAGAGTCGTAATTCGGTGATGTATTCTCGATTAAATTATTGCTTGGCAGAGCTAGTGCCATTTTTATTATTATCATTTATTTATTTTTTTAAACGAAGAATGCTGTGAGAAAATAACTCCTCTCTTACTATAATAGGATTAATTAAGAATTTTATTGTCGTACCTCTAAGCTAGCAGGCATTAAAATAAATCAAACTTTTAAACTTCTTGCTTGCTCTGTAATTTAAACTACAAGGTAACGTTTTGCTTTTTTTGTAAGACATAAAAAATATTTTTTATGCGGTGAGAAATTAAAGTGTCCTTTATACACTCCAAATTTTTATTTCTCCGCATTAAGAAGGATTAAAAGGCACTCTTCAAATTTTAATATATCAAAGGTTATTTATCTCGTTATAAAATGGTAACTTTCCATCTCTTGTATTATATTAACGACATTTTAAATAAATTTTATACGTTCACCTTTAAATATTTAAATCACTATAAATGTTAAATTTAAAACGAAAAATTCTATTTGCGAAAGAGTATACTTGTGTTTTAAGTCTGTGTATTTTGTTTTCTTAAAAAAAATATTTATGGCTTGAGATTTTATCGATCTTTCGATATGTTTTCCGCCATCCCGAATGATACCTATCTTTATATAGTTTATATATATTAAGAAAGATAAAATCTTGCATGTTGCAGAAAACTAGACTTTTATAAATTGTCAAATTAAAAAATTCAGTTTTTGCTAACAACGAATATATAAAGAATTTTAAATAACTCTTTCCGTAAATAAATAAATAAAAACGAGTAATTATTTATTATGACGTCGTCACAATGCCTGCAATTTTTAATTTATTTAATTTAAAATATATGCTTTTTACTTAAAATTAGCCCCTGTGCGTCATACTTTTTCTTTAAAAATAGAGTCGTGCTGGTCATTTTTTAACTGCATTGGGAGGGGGGGAGTTTTGAATTGAAATAACGTAATTTTTTATTTTCAACCGAAGTAATTATACATTTAATCGGGACCTCTTACTCCTAAGGTTTTCATATCTGGTTTTGGATTTAATTTATCTAACTTCTTCCTCAACATTAAGGAAAGACAGACAGACAGACAGTCGGACAACGGTGGGAATGTATAAGTCTATAATTTTTTCAAATTGCAGTCCAATAGCATTATATAATTCATATTACGATAATTTTAATGTAGATTTAAATGTTTAACTAACAGCAAATATAAATTTTTTGCGCTATTCACTGTCCGAGTTGTTACGAAGGGAGGAAACGAAAAATATAAGATAAAGAGTGCTTAATTCTACATTAAATAGAGCCTCGAGTATTATTCAGTTTACTTTTCTAAAAAGTAGAATCAAAATCCAGCTAAATGTACTTTCCACTAAAAAAAGTAATTAATTTATGAGGCGAAAATAAACTAAAATAAATCAAAAGTGGCATCTAAATGTGGTGTTCTGGGTTTGGTAATCATTCGATACGTTGGAATAACGTGGTAACAACGTTTTAAATCGGGAGAGTATTAAAGAATAAGAGGGAAAAAAAGTATTATTACGAAGGAAAGAAACATTCATAAACAAGGATATATATTATTCATTGCTTATTTACATCGTGCAATGAATAATATGTACTCGCTGTTTATGAATATCATAATTTCTGATTAAATTTCAAATTTAAATTTAAGGCTATTCATCTTAGCTTGTCGTCTTTCGTAATCCTTTTATACTAGCGTATTCTCTACCAATTTAAATTAGATATAGCCTAAATGAAAATAAACCTACGGTAGATAACGACAAATTAATAAACATATTATGGGTTTTTACGAACTTTTAGTGACTATAAACAGTATTATTTTAGAATAATTAAAAGCAATTTTATTAATTGCAAGATAAATGAATATAATTTCTCTTGATTTAAATTTTTAAAATTAAAGAAAAAAAATGAAATTTTCCACTTTCTTAACAGTTACAATTCGTATACATTTATTATTAACAATGCTCATTATTCTTATCTTTTTAAATAATGATTCTAAGAATTTAATTATTCAAGCGAACGGCTGTATTCTTATTAATTAATATAGTTTGTTTATGTTAATCTAAGAATCTACTTTATTTACTTTTTCCTAAAACCGAATAAATTTTAATAATTGCTTTAATTCTTAATACAATTTGGAGATTAGCAACATTTGTTGAAATCCAGTTGGACCGTCTCCAAATATACTTTTTTAAACGTTAATTTCTAGTGTAAAAACATATTAACTTTCTCATCAATCTATCGTTGCAAAAAATGTAACTAATAAGAATTTTTTAAAATTTATTTGATTTAAATTTTATTCCTCGTTTTATCGTGATATCGGTTTAAAATCAGTTTTAGCAGACAGTAATTATTTACATAAGATGAATTCTAAGCATCATCGAATGTCGTTAATAAAATTTNAGTGCATAAAATGAAAATATTTTATATTTAAAATATTTTTAACACTCAAAAACGCGAATAATTTAAAAAAAATAGTAAAAAAACAGACGATAATAACCATAACGCGCGCGCGTCGCGCGTTAAGCAGACGAACTTTAATCTCGTCCAAGCGACATTTTTTTCGAACCTTTATTTTTTTCTATTCCTTAAACTTTATTAATGTACGATACGAACGAAAGTAGGAGTTAAAAACGCGTAGGAATTGTAAATTCGATTAGAATCTATGTATTTTTACGAATAAAAAAACGTTTTTTTTGTATATTTTCAGGGAGTTAGAAGTGGGAATCGGATAGGGAATGTCTGGCACGGTTTGCCAGTCTAAGCCTAACGTTAGGGGAGGAGGAAAGAAAGTTCGGACATGGCCCTATCGTGGCCGCGGTTGGACGGACCTTATAAGGTTGGCTTGTACGAACAGTAGCGTCGATCGACCGCCTTCGTCTTTAGAAGCAGAGGAGTGCGCGGCAGCAATAAGGACGCCATCGGTGCGTCGCTACACCACACTCCGCCGGTGGTTATCGAATTGTACGGATGGTGAATGGATACGGGATTTCCTTCGTCACCATGGTCTAGCCATTCTACTCGATTCTTTGCGTTCTTTGTGTGCCTACACGGATTTCCACAACGCTCTTCTTCAAATTGAATGTGTCAATTGCGTCCGGGCGGTTATGGATTCGCGACTTGGTTTGGATTACATCGTCGAGAACGGCGAATACACGCAGAAACTGGCTACCGGTACGTATTACTTTCTAACTTTAATTCATTTTTTAACACCTTCCACACTTATCATCGATTTTCGATCGCATCTATCCTCCCGCTCCTCTTCTCTAATCGATACCGGATGCTTTAAACTTACGCTCTTCGCCTCGTTGCGAATTACGCGCCATTATTTTCGATTATTTACAATTTACGTAAACGAATATTTTTCCATTCCGTTCTATTTTTTCCCCCTTAAAAAATCGCCTTTGGTGTGCGGATGACGTTAACGCCATCTCTTAGCGGGCGTCGGTATTAAGTGTGTCATATAGGCGATTTTTTAAGGTTTTATATATATTTTGGCTTGGAAAAATATTTAGGAGGTGGCCACGATCGATGACGACGATTTTTCGATGAAGTTATTAACTTTAATTCTGATTTTTTCGTTAAAAAATACATTTATGCTTATCGGGAGTGTGACGGAATGCGCGGTATCGATGGAGTTCGATGCTGTATTACCGTTTCGTTACGAAAATTAAATGCATTTTTTTACATTGTTTAGATCGAATGTCGGTAATTTAAGGAAAAAAATTGCAAAATAACGCTTCTGCACCGAAAAAATGTGTGTTGGAGCGCGGAAGTCGTATTAATTCGCCTTCGATTATTGCCTATTACGGTATAATAAAGGTAAAAGCCAGTGTAAAGTAGATGATGGCAGAACGTGCCGGATAATAATTTAAATAGAGAATTTCTGTTTATATTAAAAAGAATAACATTACAGGGTAGAGAAAGTATTAATTTTCTCCATTAAATTTCGCCTTCTCTTATTTTGATTAAAAATAACTCGGCGTAAATTAATTTTTTCCCTTTTCCTTACGCTTCGGTTAACCGTCTTTTGTCGAGGTTTGTGTCTTTTCGGATGAGGTAATCCGCGCGATTCTTCGCCCCCCCCCCGACATTTCGCGGATTCGAATATGCCGGGCAGTCACGTGACTCCGCTGCCAATTTAAAATTTTTCTATCGAATTAACCGTAGATACGCTAAACACGTGACGTATACGCTTCCCGCTAATGGCTTTTAAATTGTGGTCACGTGGAAATTAATTGCAAATTCTCTCGTATTGTTTTTTTTCCACACAATGAATCGTAACTGCTAATTACGTGCCGGGTTATTTTTAAATTATTTCACACTCCACGATTATATTGTAGATTTTTGTATATTTATTATTTTAAATTCAAATATCGGCGTCGAAAATCGAATGTAAAAGATTAACGACGAACGAAATCGATCGATGTAACACGTAGATAATAGAAGTAACGGCTTAGAACTCGAAAATTTCCATTGAATTTTCGTTTGTGTAAGCCCGAAATATGATCGAATGAATAATTTCCGTCTTCGCAATTCTCTTTCCAAGTTTTGGAATTTAAATTCGAGTGCGTGACGAACGGAATATATGCTCGTCGACGGTATTACCACTAAATTAAGTTAGATTCGAGCGCAGTTTCTTTAAATAAAAAACAATTTCTCTGGCACGTTCTCCTTACATTTTTAATGAATTAATCATAAATATGCCCTCTCGTAGAAAATTACAGAATCCTAGTCTGTATTTGAAATCCGATTTGTTGACGTAACACGGCGAGCCGTTACGTAAACGGATTGATTCCCTTCTCGCGCGGCACCTATGGAAAAATCATTCGCCCACTCCGATTATCATAATTAATTCGGTTTTAAATTTACGTCATTTGGCACGTTAAGGATTACTTAAGCTACAATAAATAACTAATTTGTCCTTGTTTAAGGTTTGTTAACCCCGATATAAATCGAACGGTTTCCCACGCTTATCTATTTTCATTAGCGAATTAGCTAATTCGTTTTAATTAAATAATAGATGAGGGCATTTATATACGAGTTACGTCGCGATCGTTATATCGAAGTTTCCGGTAACGTTCGGCAATTTCCAAAACGATAATTAATGTATTGTATTAATTACGCGCGCCTTGTTACGGGTGGTCGGGTTTGCAGAAATTTAATAAGTCCTAACGCCGTGTATAGCGCCCATTTACTTGTCAAAAACTTGTTTTTCCTCGGAGTTAAGCCTTGGGATTCGATATCGAAAACAGAAGTCTCATTTGAAATTCATAGAAGATTTTTTCGTCGACTTAAAAATCACGTCGCAGTTGGTTTAAAGAAAGAAAAATCGCCAAGGAAAAGGTTTCCGTTTTTTATCAGACGATGGCGTATAAATATTTAAAGTATATTAGGCTTCGACCTAGCCTCAGTTGATTGTATTTATTTATTTATCTGTTTAAATTTTATAATTATAAAGGCAAATGTTTATTGTGACGTGGCTGCAATTTTTATCGTATTTTAAATTTATTTACCTTAAAATATGCTCTCCACCTCAAATTAGTGGTGACTTGCCCCCCGTACGTTATACTTTTAACAATATAGTAGTGCCGGGCAGACGGACGGACGACAGTGGAAATTTATAGGTCTGCCTTTTTTTCAAATTGCATCCCAATTAGCGATCCCTCTCGAGATATTTTCGATTTTTTATACGTTTAGTTCGATTGTTAATTGTTTATCAAATCGCTGGTTTGTAGAATTATTCGGGTGATATCCTCGACTGTAGTTAGAATATTTATTCTAGTTCAGTTTTCCAACGAATTGCTCGCGGACCCGGGTCGGTAGGATTTCCCATTACACACGAAATAACGCTTCGGTCCGGTGTTCTTCAGTGGCGCGTTATAGATTGGTGGGGCTACGTATACAGTACATTTCTTCCAGGGAATTTTTAGGGAAATATTTTCTTTAAAAAGCTTAGTTTTGTGCCCCTGTTGGTGGAGGCTCCGGGAAATTGCCCTTTTTTCCCGTAGGATAACGCGTTATTAACGTTTTACACTACCCACACCTCTTAAAAAATAAATTCGATTTAAATAATATCTCGCACCTCTCTGGATCACGAGAAATCTTCCGGTTAAGAATCACTTCCCAATTATAATTAGAGAGGCTCCGTTTACGTTTTAAATCCAGTGGCTCGTTGGGCAAAAAAAGGGCAGTCGCTCGAAGTCCCCGCTAACAGAAGGTCCCAGACCAATCTTTAATCCCCGAAGAAAAACGTCCGAAATCAAAACCATACGTGGGACCCCCTACGCCTTTGGTGTGCGGATGACGTTAACGCCATCTCTTAGCGGGCGTCGGTATTAAGTGTGTCATATAGGCGATTATTTTAATTTTTATTAATTCTTAGGCGAATTTAAAATTCCATAAACGTAATAAAATTTGATAAGTTTATATCACAATTTCATTAAGCAATACAATAATTAGATCATAATGTTGGTATATATTAGCGTGTCGGAAAACATTAACCAATCGAGTTCAAAGTATTATAAATTTGAAATTAACCAATGGAATTAAATTATAACTGTCAAAAGCCAGCGCGGTTACATCAGAGCCGGCGACAGACTCCCGGCTGGAAGTATGGGTTCAATAATCTGTTTTACACCTTTTCAGATGAGTTGAGAGACTCATCCAGCCTCATTCTAAATGGGTATCTGGTCTCTCCAAGGAGATAAAACAAGTTGAAGTGTGTATTGACCATGTCACTTCTTTTTACTGCAGTCGACCGTGTACACCCCGTCCCATAATAACCTTAATCATCACGCGACCTTGCCTCCATAAATCAGAAACTGTAATCTTTGCCTAAATAGTTAATATTTATTCAAAATATAAATAAAAATCGCGTTTAATATTAAAAATCGATCGACGGAAACAACAAAAATATTTAAACTTTACAATCAAATCGATAAGAAATTATTAAATAATTTTTATAATAATAATAAAGTATAAAATCGAATTTGAATTTTAAAATAATCGAATTAAGAAAATGAATAGAATTAAAACGAGGAACAAACTTGTTTTGGATGACGAAAAAACTGCGGATGCTACCGAGGTCATAAACGTTTCAATTTATTTATTATTTACGTCTGCAGTGATTATTCAAATAACAACTGAGTAACCGAGAGGAAAATTTATATTATCGAATTAAATAACTACGTGTTTTCGTATCGTGTTCATACGGCAACAAGAAAACAATTGCCAGACTCGGAATTTTCAAATTTTATAATCGGAAAGGTTGTAAATTGTAAGAAAGGAAGACATAAATTTTAAAATCGATAAAAATTTACAGACCGTTTGTACTTTAGAAAAGGAAAAAAAATGTATAAAATGTATTTTTTTTCTTTCTTTTTTTTAAAGTGCAAACATTTGGTATATTTTAAGTTCAAATATTTTTTAAGCACAAAAGATCAGTAAATTTTTTTAAATGGTCCGATGTTTACAAGTATTTAAAGAGAAAAAAGTGGATAAAAGTATTGTCTTTCGAGTTCAAAAGGTCAGTTTTATTTAAACGCGTGCGTTAGCTATCACCGCCGGATTACCCACTAGGCCCACCGGGCAGACTCCTAGGGGGCCCCGAAATTGGAAAAAATACGGCATTTTTACCGTTGCAATCGTGTGTCATAATTTATAAATAATTCTGTAGATACTGTACAATTATACGCTATTAGTTTATGGCGTCATAAAATTATATAGAGGGGCTCCCATCTTCTGTGCCTAGGGGTCCCCGGAAGATTTTAATCCACCCCTCACTACAGTTCGCGAGCCGTGTATTTTAAAAGGGAGAAAACAGTAAAAACATGTGTTTTCTCCCATTTTTTAAGTGTTGCAAATCTTTAAAAAGACGAAAGTACAGTACATACATTTTTTCTTATAGATTTTTATCTCACGAATTTTTCGATTATATCTTTCTCGTTTGTATATTATTTTTTAAATTATGTGACGATATTAAAATTTTATACATCTTGTTTCCTTTCTTTTTATCTTACGGTTGACTAAAATCAATTTTAAAGTACGCGTCATATAATCATGGAGTAATAAAAATCTCCCCTTGGTGAAAATTAAAGGTCATAATATAAATTTATTGACGGAATCGAGAAAGTGAATAAACTTATTTTTAAAACAATTTACTTACTTGGCAACAAATATTTATAAATTTTGTTTGAGATCGTTCAAAATTCTCTTGTTTCTTCTCGTGATATAGCTTGAAATTAAACGATTTACGAAACAATTCGTTAGCCTTAAAAAAAAAATGGCGGATGTTCTGGAACGTTCGAGAAAGCAGACGAACTCGTATCGCGTGCGTGCGCATTAAACAAAAGCAGACGAACTTTCTCTCACGCGCGCGCGTTCTTTCGTTAGCAATTTATTATTTGTCCTAAAACACAAACTTTCTAAAATGAAATTTTAAAAATGTATTATTACGTAATATTATATTTGAAGTATTTATACAGTCTCGTTGTCGCGATTAATTTAAAAGAAAAAAATATATATATATTAAAAAAGAAACGATAATAGGAGGCGCGATGACGCGTAAAGCAAACTACTCTAGCGTTATTTTGTTATAAAAATAATTGTATTGATATTTATTCAACGTACAAATTTTTTCGAGTGTAAAAAATATTACCTATTTTTATATTTTTACAATAATACAATTATTGATACAATTAATTTATAAAAATAATTAAAAAAAGATTCTAATAATGATAATTGCGCGCGCGTCGAGTTTAAATAAAATAAATTTACTCTCGTGCAATTTCGTTTAAAATTTATTATTCTCGTTAATATTTATTTAAAACGAGAATTTTTTTAATGTAAAAATGCGTCATAAATCTAAATTTACGTAACTTTGTAGCGTATTTAAAAATTTTTATATTGTCTCGTCGACGCGACTAATTTAAAAATAGAAAAAAAAGCAAACAATAATATTAATCACCGCGCGTGAGATTACGTATAAAACAAAAATACTCTGGAGCAAACTCGTTTGAAACATTACTTTCATTGATATTTCTTTAACGTAAATTTATTTAATAAAATAATATATATTATGTATATAAAATAAATTTTTTGCATTAAAAAATTTTATACAACTCCAAAAACGCGAATAATTAAAAATAATAGTAAAAAAAACAGACGATAATATTAATAAAAGCGCGCGCGATGACGTGTAAAACAAAATACTGTACTCTCGTGCAAGTTTGTTTAAAATATTATTCGCCCTAATTATTCAATTTGTTTAATATAAAAATATATTAAGTGCATAAAATGAAAATATTTTATATTTAAAATATTTTTAACACTCAAAAACGCGAATAATTTAAAAAAAATAGTAAAAAAACAGACGATAATAACCATAACGCGCGCGCGTCGCGCGTTAAGCAGACGAACTTTAATCTCGTCCAAGCGACATTTTTTTCGAACCTTTATTTTTTTCTATTCCTTAAACTTTATTAATGTACGATACGAACGAAAGTAGGAGTTAAAAACGCGTAGGAATTGTAAATTCGATTAGAATCTATGTATTTTTACGAATAAAAAAACGTTTTTTTTGTATATTTTCAGGGAGTTAGAAGTGGGAATCGGATAGGGAATGTCTGGCACGGTTTGCCAGTCTAAGCCTAACGTTAGGGGAGGAGGAAAGAAAGTTCGGACATGGCCCTATCGTGGCCGCGGTTGGACGGACCTTATAAGGTTGGCTTGTACGAACAGTAGCGTCGATCGACCGCCTTCGTCTTTAGAAGCAGAGGAGTGCGCGGCAGCAATAAGGACGCCATCGGTGCGTCGCTACACCACACTCCGCCGGTGGTTATCGAATTGTACGGATGGTGAATGGATACGGGATTTCCTTCGTCACCATGGTCTAGCCATTCTACTCGATTCTTTGCGTTCTTTGTGTGCCTACACGGATTTCCACAACGCTCTTCTTCAAATTGAATGTGTCAATTGCGTCCGGGCGGTTATGGATTCGCGACTTGGTTTGGATTACATCGTCGAGAACGGCGAATACACGCAGAAACTGGCTACCGGTACGTATTACTTTCTAACTTTAATTCATTTTTTAACACCTTCCACACTTATCATCGATTTTCGATCGCATCTATCCTCCCGCTCCTCTTCTCTAATCGATACCGGATGCTTTAAACTTACGCTCTTCGCCTCGTTGCGAATTACGCGCCATTATTTTCGATTATTTACAATTTACGTAAACGAATATTTTTCCATTCCGTTCTATTTTTTCCCCCTTAAAAAATCGCCTTTGGTGTGCGGATGACGTTAACGCCATCTCTTAGCGGGCGTCGGTATTAAGTGTGTCATATAGGCGATTTTTTAAGGTTTTATATATATTTTGGCTTGGAAAAATATTTAGGAGGTGGCCACGATCGATGACGACGATTTTTCGATGAAGTTATTAACTTTAATTCTGATTTTTTCGTTAAAAAATACATTTATGCTTATCGGGAGTGTGACGGAATGCGCGGTATCGATGGAGTTCGATGCTGTATTACCGTTTCGTTACGAAAATTAAATGCATTTTTTTACATTGTTTAGATCGAATGTCGGTAATTTAAGGAAAAAAATTGCAAAATAACGCTTCTGCACCGAAAAAATGTGTGTTGGAGCGCGGAAGTCGTATTAATTCGCCTTCGATTATTGCCTATTACGGTATAATAAAGGTAAAAGCCAGTGTAAAGTAGATGATGGCAGAACGTGCCGGATAATAATTTAAATAGAGAATTTCTGTTTATATTAAAAAGAATAACATTACAGGGTAGAGAAAGTATTAATTTTCTCCATTAAATTTCGCCTTCTCTTATTTTGATTAAAAATAACTCGGCGTAAATTAATTTTTTCCCTTTTCCTTACGCTTCGGTTAACCGTCTTTTGTCGAGGTTTGTGTCTTTTCGGATGAGGTAATCCGCGCGATTCTTCGCCCCCCCCCCGACATTTCGCGGATTCGAATATGCCGGGCAGTCACGTGACTCCGCTGCCAATTTAAAATTTTTCTATCGAATTAACCGTAGATACGCTAAACACGTGACGTATACGCTTCCCGCTAATGGCTTTTAAATTGTGGTCACGTGGAAATTAATTGCAAATTCTCTCGTATTGTTTTTTTTCCACACAATGAATCGTAACTGCTAATTACGTGCCGGGTTATTTTTAAATTATTTCACACTCCACGATTATATTGTAGATTTTTGTATATTTATTATTTTAAATTCAAATATCGGCGTCGAAAATCGAATGTAAAAGATTAACGACGAACGAAATCGATCGATGTAACACGTAGATAATAGAAGTAACGGCTTAGAACTCGAAAATTTCCATTGAATTTTCGTTTGTGTAAGCCCGAAATATGATCGAATGAATAATTTCCGTCTTCGCAATTCTCTTTCCAAGTTTTGGAATTTAAATTCGAGTGCGTGACGAACGGAATATATGCTCGTCGACGGTATTACCACTAAATTAAGTTAGATTCGAGCGCAGTTTCTTTAAATAAAAAACAATTTCTCTGGCACGTTCTCCTTACATTTTTAATGAATTAATCATAAATATGCCCTCTCGTAGAAAATTACAGAATCCTAGTCTGTATTTGAAATCCGATTTGTTGACGTAACACGGCGAGCCGTTACGTAAACGGATTGATTCCCTTCTCGCGCGGCACCTATGGAAAAATCATTCGCCCACTCCGATTATCATAATTAATTCGGTTTTAAATTTACGTCATTTGGCACGTTAAGGATTACTTAAGCTACAATAAATAACTAATTTGTCCTTGTTTAAGGTTTGTTAACCCCGATATAAATCGAACGGTTTCCCACGCTTATCTATTTTCATTAGCGAATTAGCTAATTCGTTTTAATTAAATAATAGATGAGGGCATTTATATACGAGTTACGTCGCGATCGTTATATCGAAGTTTCCGGTAACGTTCGGCAATTTCCAAAACGATAATTAATGTATTGTATTAATTACGCGCGCCTTGTTACGGGTGGTCGGGTTTGCAGAAATTTAATAAGTCCTAACGCCGTGTATAGCGCCCATTTACTTGTCAAAAACTTGTTTTTCCTCGGAGTTAAGCCTTGGGATTCGATATCGAAAACAGAAGTCTCATTTGAAATTCATAGAAGATTTTTTCGTCGACTTAAAAATCACGTCGCAGTTGGTTTAAAGAAAGAAAAATCGCCAAGGAAAAGGTTTCCGTTTTTTATCAGACGATGGCGTATAAATATTTAAAGTATATTAGGCTTCGACCTAGCCTCAGTTGATTGTATTTATTTATTTATCTGTTTAAATTTTATAATTATAAAGGCAAATGTTTATTGTGACGTGGCTGCAATTTTTATCGTATTTTAAATTTATTTACCTTAAAATATGCTCTCCACCTCAAATTAGTGGTGACTTGCCCCCCGTACGTTATACTTTTAACAATATAGTAGTGCCGGGCAGACGGACGGACGACAGTGGAAATTTATAGGTCTGCCTTTTTTTCAAATTGCATCCCAATTAGCGATCCCTCTCGAGATATTTTCGATTTTTTATACGTTTAGTTCGATTGTTAATTGTTTATCAAATCGCTGGTTTGTAGAATTATTCGGGTGATATCCTCGACTGTAGTTAGAATATTTATTCTAGTTCAGTTTTCCAACGAATTGCTCGCGGACCCGGGTCGGTAGGATTTCCCATTACACACGAAATAACGCTTCGGTCCGGTGTTCTTCAGTGGCGCGTTATAGATTGGTGGGGCTACGTATACAGTACATTTCTTCCAGGGAATTTTTAGGGAAATATTTTCTTTAAAAAGCTTAGTTTTGTGCCCCTGTTGGTGGAGGCTCCGGGAAATTGCCCTTTTTTCCCGTAGGATAACGCGTTATTAACGTTTTACACTACCCACACCTCTTAAAAAATAAATTCGATTTAAATAATATCTCGCACCTCTCTGGATCACGAGAAATCTTCCGGTTAAGAATCACTTCCCAATTATAATTAGAGAGGCTCCGTTTACGTTTTAAATCCAGTGGCGCGTTGGGCAAAAAAAGGGCAGTCGCTCGAAGTCCCCGCTAACAGAAGGTCCCAGACCAATCTTTAATCCCCGAAGAAAAACGTCCGAAATCAAAACCATACGTGGGACCCCCTAATTCTAATTCGTCAGAACCCCACGAAGCTATAACTCGCTCCTGTTTTTAAATCTTATATAAATTTTTAAAAAAGACGAAGAAAATAAGAGGATATTTTAGTTTCGGCAAGCAAAACAGGGAAAGTTAAATCTGTATTAAAACCTGGAGGTAATATCACGAGCGACGTTAATAAATAACGTGATTATGACGACGTTAATACCCGCACCGAGGAAATTTTATTGTAGAATGTGCGAATGGCCAGACGTTGCACACTTTCCGTAAACACATGCCGAATGTTTAATAATTTAACCGAGAGATTATAAGAAGAGAAAATTGATGACGTCTGTAGCAAATGCGAAACGTGACCGCGGAGAGACAGGTGATTCTGTTTATCTTCCAGTAAATAAAATTATTTTTATTTTTTGACGAAACGAGGGAAGGCCACTCACGTGATCGACAAAGACTTTCCGGGGTGGAAATTTCGTTAAGTAATTAAACCGAAGTAAAATTCCGTCGTCTCGTCCATAACCCGGTTAAAGAACTAAGTGGCACTCGTGACCGAATGGCGAATGGGTAGACGTCACCGAAACGACGCGCGCGGAAATTTCGCGAGACCGAGTTTCTAAATCCGGATCCCGTTGGCCATTTATGGAAATGACGTCATTAGCAAGTTTATTCCTCCGGAAAAGTAATGGGGAGAGCATCAATCTCTATTCCGGACTTCCAATTTGTCATCATTAGGCATGCTCGGTTGCATTAGTTCATTAGTCGCTACACGCTCTTCTTGTCTGCACTCTCTGTCGTTACGCCGAGATATCGGCTACTTTCTCTGATTAATACCCATTTTGCCAATTAGAAGGGCGCGGTCATGTGACTAGATCCCACGAGAATTCGGCTACAAAAAAGAAAAGGAAAACAATCTCAGGAACCGCCTTTAAGGTTTACGGTCGTCTCGCGCCAAATCCACCGCGCCGTGATTCTAAGTTACGATTTAAACCGTAGAGAAATCGTATTAGGCGAATTAACGCCGAGAGGGGGGTCGTCGAAGTCACGTGGTAGCGCGGGGACGTTTAATCGACGCCATAGACAAACAATGTATTTGGCTTAGTAAATTTTAATTAATAATTAGCGTGACTAACGTCATTAGATTCGCGCGACGTCGATACTTCGCCGTATACGCGCGGAATTAAGTCTTACGGAGTGTCGAGAGACCGGGACGAATTCCGATCACGTGTCCAATTATAAATAATCGATTCACGAATTTTCTCTCTTCGGCTGTATTCACGATTACTTGTAAACCACGATTGAACTTTATCTCGTTGCCGCACCTGCGTGGCAATAGGTCGACTCTACCAAGGACTCAAAGCGATCACGAAGTGCCGCGGCGTGACCCGACACGCGTGACGACTCGTTGCCTCTTCCTCGCGGATGAAAGCGGGTGAACGTCCATCCCCGTCACGTGACCGGCCCGAGCAATTTTCCTTTCCGTCGTCGCGTGACGTAATGCCCGTTCCGGCGCGCTCCAACGCGTACGCCAGATTTATTTGGCTAAAATGGCGGATCTAGGCGACATTTTGGAAGAGGTTAGGCAAGAAAATGTCAGGCAAACGGAACGTTTTTTAATTACGTCACGTTTTACAGTTACGCGTTAAACTTCATTAAGTTCCAGCCGTAAATAAATCGCGTGATTGAAAACGTAACGTCTCGAATATCGCCAGAAAAAACCTGCAAATCCTAGAAGACGATTGGACGGGTTATACGACACACGAGAGGCATCGAAGCATTTTATTTAAAGGAAGTCGAATTCCTCGGATTCGGTTACGTAAGACGAAACACGCGAAGGGAGGATGCCGAATGACAGTTTTGCACCGCAGCGCCACGGCGATTTTTCCACGTTACGCTGGCGCGAGTGGAAAAGAGACTCGACACTACGCAAAAGCCAGAGAGAGTGTACGTTATTAAGATGTTTCGAACTTTCTCGCGTTACCGAATGATTCTCTCTCACGTGACTCCGATTCTTCCTCCCCCACCGCCCGTGTCAGTACCAGAAGTCGAATTATCACGCGGCGTTGGGCTTCGAATGTGGGAAAGACACGGAGGTGACGGAAGCGAAGTCTTGACACAGGACAGACGCGTCACGAGTGCTTCCATTTTTTGACAATGACGAGAGTAGTGTGGGAACCCATTCTTTTTCCATTCAAACCGAAAATAAACAAAAAAAACTTTTACTACTCCTTTTCAGCCTGCGAGTTGAAAAGGAGCCGTTCTTTCTCACTCGCTCTCTCTCTCTTTTTTTTCTTTTCATTTTATTTTTAATTCTTGCCCGTCCGGTTTTCCAAACGCTCCGTCACGTGACGGAAATATGCGAAATCGAATTCCGTCTGTCACCGCCGATTTCTTTACTTAGCGCATTTGATTTACGGTCTCGTGGCCGTTTTTTGGGGGCCGATCGTCACGTGATCCGAATAAGTGGGAGGACGAAGAAGAAAAAAAACGTACGGGTTTCCCCCTCCCCGTGTAACAATAGAAGCGAAACTTATCTGTTTGCCATCGCGTCACGATGCCGCGTTGGCGATCACGCGAGAGTTACGCGTCACGTGACTGGAGAGATAATCCGGGGAGACGGAAAACAAAAGTAGTGGCGTCACGCCGGGATTAATTACGAAAAAGTGGGATTTTGCGAGAGGTTTTTTTCGAAAGAAAGCGACAACGACGACGCAATTAGCGAGAGTCCACTCTCCCCCCGGTCGAAATATCGACGCGAGCTGCATCGCCGGTCACGTGCCGCCCCTTGGCCAACATCCAGGAAGATCGCTGCCGATCGATGGGCTTACGTTATTCTGTATGTTTGTACATTACGTATGCGTGGGTGGAAATAACCGAGAACAAATGTTAATAATGCTCCCCCGCATCGACTGCCGCCGCGTTATCCTCGCCTAGCGATTTACACGCCGAATCTACATTGCTACAATAAGCGAATTAGAAAGACGTTTTCCAGCCCGTCCCTCGAAATAACGTTGGGTGTAAGACGTCTACGGTGTAAGCGGGAAGTGGCCGAGATATTCCTCCACCGGATGCGACAGTCGCTAGCGAATTTCTATCCCGGCGGCGGGTCGACTTCCTACATTTTATTCGTTTTTCGAAGAAGTCGAACCATTCGTGACCCCCATTTCTCGTTCTCTATTTTGTTTTCCGTCGAGCACCTCGTTTCCGACGGGGATGGCGCGATTATCAGAGTAGCGTGGCCATCGGCTATCGCCCTGGAACAATTTAAGACGGTAAATGCGGGAATTATATATAAATAGAAGCCAGGTCGTTAACGATAGGGGGAAGGCTTTTTTCGAATTATCGGTATCATTTGTCTTTGCGTTTATATATAGGATGCGGGATGCGGGGGAAAGTGGCATTTTAACAAAACGTTAGAGTTTCTTTCCTCTTTCATTACTTCTGCGAATTTTTCACTCCGGCCAACTCGCTTTCTTCCTTTCACGGATATTTAAATTGGAGGAGTTCCAAGTGTTTGCGGGAAATTCGTCGTCCCGCTCCTCTCCCCCTCTTTTCTCTTCCTACTGTCGAATCGATACTCGACTCGCTCTTCTTACGTATAATTTCTAAACTCTCGCTTTAATTAATCGCCGTCGCGTCGGTCCATCGCTATCGGGGTGAAGTTTATCGACGTTTTCATTAGCGCTAAGTATCGGGAGGAGCCGGTCGACACCGTCGTTCGAAAGACCCACATTTGTCTTCTTCCCAAACGTTTGCCTCTTTATCTTCCTTTAGTCGGGCCCGATCACGTGACGATTTCGACTTTCCCCCCTCGCCATCTTCGCGTGACCGTCGGCGAAAAGGAAAAATCGCACGACTCTCGGAGAGTGTGTAATTTACGCGCTAACGGGATTAGAAGCGCGGCGTAGAAGCCAATTTATAATCGGTCGAATTAAACGTTATCTGGAGAACGAATGTCGTTACGTGAGGCGGATTCGTAATAACCGTTGATTTAGTCACGTGACGGGAGCGAAATCACCCCAGTCCATTTTATGGACGGAAAAATCAGCGTTTTTATAAATTAGGACGAAGAAACGCCGATAGAATAAGATGGAAACTCGATATAGCGCTCCCTAAACAGCCAAACGCCAATGAGTAAATATTAAGTGGAGGTATCCTACGCGATTTTTCGCCGTAAACGAGTGTCTACTGTCCAGTCGCGTAATTAATGTTCGAGATACTTCGTTTTAGCGCCACGGAGAGAACACTCGTTTTAGCGTAATAATTTAATTTAATTGGACGTGAGGGTGGCACCCGCGCGTCCCGGTGTCTCGTAGACGAATTTAACAAGAGAAAGACGAGTTATCTTCGAATTTATAACATATTTATCGCCGACGTGATATACGAGACAAGGCAGGAATGCGACGTTATAAAACGAGAAGATTTACTACAACGTCGTTGCGCCTAATGCTGTCCAACGTCTACGACGAACGTGCGCCCAGAGAAGTGCAAAATGAATTCTTTTCAAATGTCTAGGGATTAAACGCTTAAGCCGTTCTACTTTTCGAGTCAGGTGATGTGCCAATCATTCCGAGTTTAGGACAATCGAAACGTGATTCTTCCACCCGCTTTAATAGTTTTTTAAATCGTGCGACGACCGGCCAATCGTTTCCTTCCTTACGACGACGGTAGAGAGAAAAGAAAAAGATCTCGTAACGCCCGATAAAGCGAGAACGTGCGAGAGGAAACGGCCACCCGGTCTCTAAACAACTATTAAAATTTCAACTGGAGATTTTTCTTCGCTCTCGAGATGTCTGCCTCCCTCCCTCTTTAAGTTTGATCGTAAACAGACTTCCATCCCAACGAAATTTATAAGGTTAGGCATGCCCTCTTATCGACGTCCGATACGCTCAGACACACAGACGTACACCTAGGCGGTCTGTCACATAATTCATAGCTTTATCTGGAGTGTGGAGGATGCTGCGGAAACGTTGGAAATTCCCTCCCCCTTTTTTCTTTTTGTTTGTTTTCTTTTCGTGTGCGGTCATCCGTTGTCTTTGCGGTAGTAGCCATCTTGTCTTTTGTGTCGTCACGTTCGTTTTTATGTGTTGCCATAAACGTCTGGTGGGTAACGTGGCCCTATAGTATTTTCTCTACTGACGGGTCAACTGTCTCGCGGTCGTAAAAGAGGAGAGACCAAAGCTGTTGAATCTCTCGTCCCTTCTACTTCAATCTGCGGTTATATTACTGATGTAACACAAATTCGCCGTATATATATATAGGAGTATTTTCACATAAAAGTGTATATATATATATACACTTTTATGTGAAAATACTCCTCCCGCATTTTATGTACACAGAACTAAACTTAAGAACTGTTATGTATATAAACAGTGAAAGAACTTCTCCTAAATTCGCTGAGATGTTCTTTGGTAGTAAACAACTCGAAATAAAAGCAGGGTGAGAAAGCTGACGACGCTATTGCTAGACTTTCCCGGAATTCTTTGTTTTCGTCCCCAATAATTGCTACCATTGCCTTTAAGTCTTCGGATTGTTAAGGGGTGGGGTCTTATCTCCCGAACCGACCGTCCGATTCTCCTGAAAATTTCTAGAAACATTGTCCCCTAATACACTAACCTCTCTGCCAAATTTAAGAAATTTTCGGCAAAAGGAGCGGGAGTTATTAAGGTTCAAAGTATGCCCCCACACAGGAAAAATCCACAACTGTTTTTGCATTTCTCATCGTTCCAAGGGGGTGCATTTCTCATCGTTCCAAGGGACAATTTGTCTCGAAGGGGGGTCATTTTTTAACCGATTGCCACCCCATTCGGCATTATTCGTTGACGCTTTACCGGGGTGACGCTAATTAGGAGAGCGCTGCATCGAGGTTCGATTGCATATAACATAGTCTTAAACACTATAATTTCGTTAAAATAGCTTTATAAAGAGCATCAAATACTATGGGATATAGACATTTCAAACAAACATCATACATAAAAAACGTAAACACACCCCACACACTAATTATAATATATTTATATAAAGAAAATATTCATAATGCAGTTTAAGTATTAAATTTAATAACAGTACTGTATAAGATATTACACGTAAATACAAAGAGAGATATGGGGTATTTTTAACAGAAAATCTCTACAATAATTCCGAGGATTTTCTCGCTTTTATTATAAATTTCTCGATTTTCTTCTAATTACGGTTACAGAGAAACGGGAAATTACTGGAAAAAGGAAGTTATTTGGAGAAGAGACGTTAAAACCACACCAACAGAACGTGCGTTTATGTAGAACAATGCACACGAGAATCAAAGCGCGGCATTTTCGTTTACATTACGCTAATGAATAATAATAAAAGATGGACAATGTAGACGGGTGCCGCCACACAGGAAATTATCGTCGTCTTTCCGTAGGTACCAGCCATCGATTCATCCGCCAAATCTGGTGACTTATTTTATTATTAGCCCGAATGTTTCTTTGTTTATATTTACATCAAATAATTACGTCATTATTTCCGCCGTAGTGTTCGATTCATAACGGTCGAGAGCGTTTTTATCGCGTTAAAGCTTTGTAGAAAGGTGGCCATTTTATATTTATATTTCTTTTTTTACAGAAAATTGTAATTTATTTATAATTTTCTTTTGTAGCCGCATTTGCCGTTTCTTTGGAGGTAAACAAACAAATTTTTTATTACGGCATTCGAAGAATTTTTTGAAATCGTTGCACGGATAATTGCCTATTTCCTTAATCTACGAATTTCCACCACGGAATTCGTATTCATTAAATCTCGGAAGATTACGCCAAAGATAATTAACTAAATGTTTTTTTTTAAGACTCCGTTTGTAAATAAACGCATAAAAAGTGAAACCGATTGGTCGAACGGCGTGGCGATCTTAACGGCGATTGGCTAGAGAAATAATTTAAATTCTTTTAAGAATATCTCTTACAAATTTCGCGAGATCGTATGTATTTTGATTATTTTCGTCTGTAAATTAAGTTACTTATTTTATAAAGGTCGAACAGATTTATGTACAAGATGGTTCTAAATGTACCTACCGAATTTAATGCCTTATCACAATCGAACGTCGAGATATATCCCGGGGTCCTAGCGACCTCTTTTTATGGGGATATGACGGAGATAGCGCGTTGGAAGGACTCGAGTGTGAAATTCTTTAAAGTGCCAAGTCAAACTTTTAAGATAACGTGGCGGAAGTGGAGGGCGCACGTATTAATACGTCATAGAACAAATGGCTTCGGGTGCAGATTCCAACGATATTTGATTAAGATTTACCTTCGTTCGGCCGTAATAAAGCCGAGAACTCCGATAGATACATTTCGGGCCGTTCCGTATTAAAATTAATATAAATTTATTCCGTTATTCATTAATTTAACTTTAGTATAAATGTTTGAACATTAAATTCACGCACTTTCATCTTTACGTTCCTGCGATACACCAATCATCCGCGTTACATTAACGTACACGGCTTTAGTTTATCGCTTTCGTTACATTTAAAATTGGTAATAGTGATTTCGTTACAGTTGTAACGAAATTCGACCGTATTTCGTACTGGAAAAAATTAAATGGAGTCGGATTTTGAAAGAAAGTAAATTATCTTGGCTTCTGTTCGTAATCCTTTCGGAATTCGTGGACGATCCGTCGGACGAGAAATGGAAAAGACGAAATAATAGTCTTTGGTTCTTATCGGGCGACAGACTAAGACACGGGATCGTCCTTGAAGTAGTGTCTAAGTTAATACTTTATCGATCGCACGCTAGCTTTTGTCAATGTTGTCATTGGAAATCGGATGATTAAAGACGAGCATCGATCGGTCGTTCGAAAACTGCATCCTTTGACTTTACCTCCCTCTTCGATCCGCGAATTTATTATCGTTTCTTTATCCGGCGCCATTTTGACTCGGCAGTAAATTTCGATATCGGTAACGACGAGATTTTTTTACTCTTTTGCCTGGAAATTTCCCTTCCGTCGCCGGTAAAACGGCCCGAGATGCGAAGAAAAGATAAAGTTACGAAATCCTCCTCCGACCGGCCGAAATTCGGAAGCGACCTTTCAACTTTTCCATTAAACTACGAGAAACTTTATCGCTTGTGACGTATTTTTAATACGTCACAACCGATAAAGTCCGGAATTAACGGCGTTTTCGTCCTCTCCTCGACTAATCTGCCGCTCTGTTTTTTCTTTAAGGGGATAAACGAGTATTAATACTTGCACTGTGACGTAATTACCCCACGAAGAGTAAATATTTATTCGGGTTTTCTCTTAAACAAAGTTAAAGAGGAAAAGAGAAGACGGACGAGCTGCACGAACAGGTGGGAAGGAAAATAAATTCCCTTCTCGGTGACGGGGGAAGGCGAAAGGTAGAAGAAGACATAAAACTGTCTGTCTGGTCGTTTGTCGGCAAGAGGAATCGTTTACAAATAATCGGATCCTTTAAGAAAATTGGTGATTTACTACTTTCTCGACTGAGCAGGCGCGTCGGAGGAGGGAAATAGTCTACGATATCCGTTTATCGATTTTAGAAAATGCCGCTTCGCTCCGGTTTGCTCTGTTAACTTACGGGCAACGGGCATTGACCTAAGCCGGGATTCCACACGTGACTCTGTGCCTATGGGCTAAATAGGCCGATAATAATAATAGACGGGGGGCGAGGCGGGATTTCGGATAACGTTACCGGAGGGGAGGTACTCGGCCTTTAAATCTCCCGATTTATGAATAGAATCCCGGACCACTCGTGTTTACTTAATGGTTCGGGGGGGATTCGATTGTCGAAACGAAAGCCTCGGCGGGTTAACGCGGATTTGGGATTTTCGAGCCGGAGTAGACGATGTTCTTGTAAAAAAAAAGAATCCCGGTTAAACGAATGTTCCGGGGGCAATCCAATAGACGAAGCTCGAGAGGAAAGACAAAAAAAAAAAAGTTAATTTCCCTACTGATTAACCCGACGAAATCAATTCCCAGTCTCTCGACGGATATAATCGATAGTTTTTAACTTTATAATTTCTTTTCTATTACTTAAAAATTTATAAAGTGTAATTCCCTAGGCGAATTATCGCGTACATATTTGAGGTTATCCGGTTTTTTGACTTGTTAAAAAGGAAATTTACGGTGGAGTGTCCATCGATTATTATTAATGTTATCGATTGACTACCTCCCGAAGAAGTCTGCAAATATTATCCCGTAGAAAACTGTTTGACCGACGTGCGCCAGTGCCAATCTTACGTATTTACGAGCGAATAAGAGCGCTTGTAATCATTTAAATTGATATTTACATCGATTTAAACAATTAGACGTTAAGTGCTACTTAAGCCGACGCGTGAATTTTAAATTATTCTCCGACTATTCCCCCTCCGACATAAACTGTTTATTGTAACCAAGTCCGTATATAAAATTATTTATTCTAATTAGCCTTATAAGCAATTTTTTCGATTAATTTAACGAATTTTAAATAGTAATATTCGTAGGTAGTCAAATTAAGGCATTCCGTGTATTGAACGGACGAATTTATCATTTTTGATGGAAGCATTCCTTCGAAATGAATAAATTCTTCCTAATTGGATGGCGGTAATCGGAGAAATTATATTAATTAGAGTGGGAAGGAATTTAAGATTTGTACGTAAATTCGAGAAAGAATACACAATGTTCTCTCCCTCTAGAGCGTGAAAATTGAGAGAGATAATGTATATATTAATACATATATCAATTCTCTCTCTCTGTTAGCGTTTACTAGTACTATGTTACAGTGGCGAGTTATCCTACGGACATAAAGGGCAATTGGCCCAGCAACGAGGGTCCCGGGCAATTGTCCTTTTCCCAATCTTTTATAAGAGATAGATGTCCGAAGTCGACACTATACACGGGGCTCCCTAATTCAAATTTGCCCGGGCCCCGTAAAGCTATAAAACGACATCGCTACATTAATAATAAAAAGTGTACAGTATAATAGAAGTATACTACGGAGGCCGGATTTACACTTCGCGTTTAAATTCGGCCCCGTATATTATACTCTTTAAGTAGTATACAGGCTATACACCGAGTATACGTATATAGTAATAGTTTAATAGTATTTAATTATTTAAATAATAATTATCAATCATTACGTAGCAATTAATTATATGTAGCAATGGGCGATTTATACGTATAATTGTGGAATAAAAATTGATAAATCCTCGGTGCAGAGGATTGCTTTTTTGCCGGTTGTCAAAACTAGAAAGGAAGATCGGTTTCTATTTTTATCCACGGAAATAATCGATGAAATATTAAAATCTCTCTCTCGGTTACTAAGATGCCGATATTGCTCTCTCCTCCGTCACTCCCAATTCATTTTTTTACTACGTTCCTTCTTATGTCGTTCGTTCGAATTAACGTCCCCATCAATTCGCCAGTCCTCCATATTTTAGTGCGAAAACCTTTTCTGTTTCCGATTCCTAACGGGCTTCTCGATAATTATGCAATTTGCCGGCAACAGCTTGTTTATAAAGTATCCATTAGAGTTTATTTAAATTCTCCGCCGCGTGTTAATACGGGATTTTTCCACAAAATTTCTGATTCGAGTCGTCGCGTTTAATTAACAACCGACGTTTTTAATTTAAATTCGGAAATTAAAATGGAGGTACGAGCTTCGATTGCACTTTTTATTTTCGATTAATATAAATTAAGCGTAGGCGAAATGAATTTTGGGATAAAATTTAATTTAGGAAGGACGGGATTAAGTTATTTTTCCATTGATTTTTTTCTTTATTTCTTTTTTAAAGTATTAAATTAATTCGAGTGATAATTAAGTTACGATCTTTGAAGTTCGTTTTAAACTTCATAAATTACTCGAATACACCGAATTAATTGCGCGGAAGTTATTTACTCACGCGATTGATTTTTATGCATAAAACGTAGCGGGATCCGCGCGAATAAGACGTTAAATAAATTCGACGTGTTCGTGGCGGTATAATGTGACCGTTCATCTATCAAAATTCAAACCACCCTCTTGTCACCTGCCAGTAAAACGTTTGGCTCCGGTCGGTATACGGTTTACTAGAATTGGTGCTCACGTTTTAATCTTCAAAAAGATGCCGGCTTTCTTTATGGCCTACCATTTACGGCTCGGGCACACGCGGTAGTTTAATTCCTTTTGCCGTAACTGTCAACTGCAAATGTCTACACTCCATTCTCGATGAGGCGAATGGAGGACTAAAGTACCAACAATTCTCCTACCGACGTCTGCAAGAACCTATTCCGATCGATAAGATCGATCCGAGCTTCGACTATCGACTGAAGAGTTCGACCCGCCGGTCGAATACTTTTTATACGATTGCGTTTTCCTCTTCTTTTTCCGGAATACCGTCAACGAAATTTACATACATTTTATCTTTTCCGAAATAGTTTAGTTATCTATAAGAAAAATGGCGGTATCGGACGTCAATAAACGTCAAAAAGTGATAAGATTAAGTCGAATTTAAAGAGTCGGAGTTTGCAATGTTTTAGAATCTCTAGAATCTTAAAGGCGTTAGGGAAATTTCCGATAAATCTTTTACGGATTTTTTTTCCGGGAAATTCTAAGAGTATTTTATAGAATCGAGTCGATTATTTTAAATCTCGATTGGAAAATGTCGCCGAACGCCATTTTCTCGAGTAGAATTGGGAGGTTTTTTTAATTTAAAACTTCGCTTCCGTTTATATACGTTATAAACCGGGATTTTCCAACCTTTTTCTCGCGTTGGTCCCCATACTTTTATGTAATTTCTGAAGATTTTGCGTAATATATCGAGTGAATTACTAAATCGGAACGAATTTCCCGCGCGATTGTTATTATTCTTCTTGGAAAAAGTACAATAAGCGTCCGATTTTACCATCGACCCCCCGGGAATCCCCGATGTAAACTAACCAAAGAATGTTGAAATTATGTAAAAGTCGTCCCTCCATCGACCAAAGAATTGTTCAAATTGTCTGTTGTTACTGAAAATTTTTGTGAAGTTTCCACTTAGTTTGTTGCGATAAAATTATCGGAATCCGAAGTTGGAAAACCATTCAACGATTTCCATCCCAAAAGAGAAAAATTGTGGAATGGGAGTCGAACGGTAATTGCTGTTGGGATTTAATTTTAGTAAAAGCTTTATATGATTCCGATACGTTATTGCAAATTTAACGGTACAGTAAATAATATAAATCGAATACGGAGTCAATACGCCGAAGAAATTACAATTATAACAACATTTATTATCGATACGCCCGTTATTTCTTTACGAAAAATACGAGTAATTATTTCAAACAACGAGAACTACGGCCAAACCTCGATGTAGAGTTCTCCTAAATAGCGCTACTCCGGTAAAGTGCCAACCGATACCGGATCTTTCTTGTATAGTGAAGTCTGGTATATATACTTATAATTATCGGAAATTATTCTCGTTATTTAAGGTGATTCGATTTAGCGCCGTACTCCATTTATTGCCAATTCTAGAAGTTTACAAACGGGTAACGATAAATCCAAATTCGACTGTGTCTTTCGCACGTGTTACTTTCTTTGACGATTTTCCACGGGCGAAGGCCGTCATTCCAATTGACTAAAATTGCCGTAATTGTGTAATTCCCGGAATATTATTGTTGATTAATCTGCGTGTTAAATTTAATTACGAGAAGAGGATTAATGTAATTTGAATTGTAATCGGTTTATTTCCTATATATATAGGGGAGATCGGGGCAACTTCGGCAAGCGGGGCAAGTTTGTCAAGCGCTTTTTTTTAAAAACAAATTAAAAGGAGACTTTGGTTATAGGTTAGGCAGTTGAGTTTTATTGGTGGCTTGTTGAGTGTAGTGTTTTTATTGTTCTCCAACAAGCGTAGTTGAATTATCAAGCAAATTTTCATTTTCGTTCAATTCCATATAATATTTTTTTCCATTTATATTGAATTGGCAGGTTTTGTTATAATTCCATGATAACGAAAGTTACTTTTCCTGTTAGAAGGATGTAACTTCAACTTATTCACGTGGCCAGATCGTGGCTTGGCATTCTGTTCTCAGGGTTGTACTTAATGTTTCGAAATCATGACTAGCGGGGTAAGATCGGCAACATAAAGCCACATTAAAAGCAAAGGATAAAAATCAAACAGATGATAAATGAAAACATGTTTGCATTTGTTATTCATGTATATATGTCTTTGAACTTGCATTTCGTTGTAATAATATTAAATGGGTGTTGGATTTGTATTTCTTTGTTTTAATAGTGAATTCCAACTTATACATTGTTAATAACATAATTTTATATACGTGCCTATCTTGCCCCATTACTGTTGCCCCTATACCAGGGGCAACTTTAATAAAAATAATTAAAATAATTACAACTTTACAAAAAGAGAGAAGTTGCCGATCTTGCCCCTATACCCGGGGCAACTTCGTCAATTTCTCTCTTCTTGTAAAGTTGTAATTATTTTAATTATTTTTATTTCCAAACTGATTTTAACCAGTTCTATAGTAAGGTAACATTCCAATAGACAATATGCAAAGCTTTTTTTTCAGTTTACAGCAGTATTTATTACACAAAATTTAAGTAAAGCTTAACATGCCGATCTTGCCCCGATCTCCCCTATTCATTTTTAGGGAATAATATAGAATAATCGATAGAATACGCTTCTCTAAATCCGTATGCCTGCCGGAAATTACCGAATAATCTAAGTTTTATATGGAATTATTCTGCCGTATTCCTCGAGAGTATCAAACGTTTAAAAAATGTTTACAGTTATTATAAAAATTTAACTGATAGGATACGTAGTTCAGAAGCCACTTGTAATTTTGTATGGCAACGAAGGGTGGACCAAAAGTTAGCCGACAGCGTTTTGTTTCGTACAACAATACACAATTTGTCATAACTAACGTTTACGAAGCACTCGCATAGTAGCGAAGAGTTTGAAGGAATTTTTGTGTATTTTAAAATGTTTATATCGTTACAGAATTTACTAACGACCGTGGAAAATATAGTTTTATTTTTGTCAAGTGTCATCTTACGAATTTCGATTAGCGGCATCGAACGATGTTTATCCGGAAAAAGTTCGACTAATTAGCTTTAGAGAGGGCGAAGAAAAAGATAAGTTGCCAAATTAATCACGCCACCAGCCCGAGAAGTAAACGCTCGTCGTCTTAATTTAATAAAAGAGAAAAATTTCATATTAAATTTACACGAAATCGTTTAAGTAGTTAAGCGTAACAAATTAAAAACTTAACTCTTTCGCATACACTTTAATACAACGAGAAATTTTCTTGGATTTTACTTCGATTTACTCGTTTATCTCTCCAATAATCTGAATTTCACCTTTCGTTTTATACGCCACCCAGCCATTTATCTATATTTTTAATTAAAAAAAATGGAGGAAGCGAGATAAGTGGCCGAAAATCGATAAATTTCATTTTTGGAAGGCGGGTTTTTCTCTAAAAGTGGGTTCTCCTCCGCATATTTTACGGGTGATTATTTTGTAATTTGTTTTGCTTTAAGATCAACTTTGCAGTTGTTCCGTTCTTCGGGTGAATCATTCCGAAAATTGCGATATTTTTAAAATATCAAAGCGTTATCGCATTATTACCGGCGGGAATTAAAGAAAAAAATCGTAAATTTCGATGGTTTTACGGCAGAGCGATTCAAATAAAGCTCTGCTCTAGTATTATACAGAATTTATGACCCAAATGCTTCTACGGTCAAAGGATTTTCGTAATGCTTTCAGAGATTTCTTTCCGAATTTTGCCAGTTTGCCTTTCTAAAAAATATATATATATCGACCGAATCGCCTGATAAAATGTCGATACGTCGCTCTTTTGTAAGTTCCGAGTGGCGATTTAGTGAAATCGGCGTGTGTATATGCGAATACTTGTAAAATAAATTAAATTTAAAGAAGAAATTGTGCCACCGTGCTCTCCCCCGTCCTCGTTAGTTGTAAATTGATCCGAGTGCAACGTTTTTTTACGAAAGGATGCCTTTAGATTTCCCGGGTTGTTGGCCCGGATTCGATCCCGGGTCCTCCCCAACGGTAGCCAATAACAAAATTGATTGCATTGGTATCAATCTACTATCTTGTGCCGTTGATTTAACCGTCGTTTATCGATCATTTTGTCATCATTTTTTCTAATAACAATTGTTTTGTTAACGTCAGAAACGATTCCGGCCAGCGTAGAACCATTTCGAAACTACAAACTTTCTTTCGATATTTAAATAATAGACTTTCTTTTAGTAACAACACCGCTCGGCATAGTTTTTATTCCAGAATCATCCTTTATTGTTTACCGTATTGTTTTAAGTTAATTAAATTTCGGAATTTATGTTCTCGTCTCGTTTCTCCATTGCCATTTTTAATGGGGAGGAAGGAGAAAATCTGATCCTTTACACCAGTTTACGTATTTTCTCATAAAAATTTCGTCGCCATTTACCCTAAGCCATTGTAAATTTATTATTAACTCGTTATTGCGGCGGGAGATAAAATGTCGATTATTTCGTTTATTCTAGCGACTAATTATCGTAATAATTAACTAAACGTTTTTTTAAGACTCCGTTTGTAAACAAGCGCATAAAAAGTGAAATCGATTGGTCGAACGGCGTGGCGATCTTAACGGCGATTGGCTAGAGAAATAATTTAAATTCTTTTAAGAATATCTCTTACAAATTTCGCGAGATCATATGTATACCGCTAGCCAAGTAAAATGCGACACTATGTAGGCCTCTAGATATTGCAGGTGTTGCATTTTACTTGGCCAGCATTTTATAAAGGTCGAAAAGATTTATGTGCAAGATGGCCCTAAATGTACTTAAGGAATTAATGTTTTCTCGTTTCAGCTCTAGACACCAGTAGCGTCACCGTTAAAAAGCAAGTGTTCGAACTGTTGTCGGCCCTCTGCGTGTACAACTCTCAAGGTTACCAAAGAACACTCGAAACACTAGAAAATTACAAAGTAAGTTACGAGTTATCCTTGTATATTTTTTTTATTCTCGTTAACGACGGTTACCTAAACCGGGATTTAATTTATAGAACCAGAAAAATGAAAGATACAGGTTCAAACTGGTGGTGGACGAGTTACGCTCGGCGAAGACAATTGAGTATCAAACCTCCTTAATGGCATTCGTTAACTGCACCATCATCTCCGCATCATCCGTAAGAGAAAGAGTCAGAACCAGAAACGAGTTTATAGGTAAGAGTTGGCACCCGAATTACCGATTTATTTTTTAAACTAATTAAACCAGTAATTGTTCGAATTGTTAAAACAATAGCCAAACCACCCAGTAATCCAATCGGTATAAATTAAATGGATTTGTTAAATTTAATCGTTACTTAATGATGACGTCAGAACATTTGCATAATTATACTCGTCATTAATTTAGACTCAAAAGAGGTTTCATTGTTGCCGGATCTCGAAATTTTTAACAATTTTACTGTCTCGCTATCCTGGACGAGAATTTAAATGTTGAATGCTGAATATAATGCAATACGGCAACGTTGAATGTAATATTAAAAATTGTTTTTTAATATTATATTACAGAATCATTTTTACATGCCGTGTATGCCGGCATATAAGGCGCACCCCCATTTTTACTTTTGAAAAAAATAATATATTTCTAATCTACTTAATTGAAAAAACTCCAGCAATAAAATAAGTAACTTTCCCGGCATAAAAGTTAAAGTTGTGCGTGGCGCCATCTCTTAAGAGTTTAATTTAAAAAGTTTATATATTCTTGATTATTTGAAATAAAATGGTAAGAAGCTTAGATTTGAGGGTAGAGACGAGTTTTATTTTTAAAAGATGTTTGTAAATGCTAATAACCAGTTAAATATTCGTTAAGTTGAACTCCTAGGACACGCGACTGCCCGTATCTCTCCACCCCCTCGACTTTTAACTTCCAAAATGTAATAACATCGATGCCGCTAATACGCAAATATTCTCGCCAAATTTCAGAAATTTTCGACATAAGATATGGAAGTTACCAAGCTTCAAAGTGGGTGAACAAAATCGCACTCCCACACATAAACACAGAAACATCCATACATAAAGAAAACCTCCATTTTGTTTTCCTTCTTTTGCATTTATCGACATTTCAAGGTTCAAAAATGTTAAAAGCTTGGGCGGGATCATTTTTTTGACAGTTTACCATACTCTGACAGCCGGGAAAATAGTAAAGTACTGTAATTTTCACACAATTGGTCTGTGACTTCTCAGACTAATTCTATAAAAATTACAGTACTTTACTATTAGATGTACTTTATAGTATGAAAATTAGATACTAAAACAGCGTAAAAGACTCATCCCATTCTGGAACAGCGCATTTCAATAAGAAAAATTACTATTTATGACATCTTAAAATACATTTATGGATTATTTACACTGGATTTTTCATCTTCCAATCGGAATTTTAAATTGTTCTTTTAATAGGAAATTTTATATTTTGAAATCATTCATTTCTTGCCGACTCATTAACAATTTAAAACGTGAATGCGATTACAATGCATATTTTATTCATACTATTTTAAAATTGTTATATAATCACCCCGTAATGAATTTCGGAAGATGGATATGGATGCCAGTTAAAAATTTCATAAAAATTAAATACAAAAGTGTATTATTAACACACTAATTCCTCGTTATATCGCATCAAATGAGCGATATATCGGATGGCGCGATATAACGAGGAGTTAGTGTATTAATAGGGAAATTTATAGTTTTATAAGGCGTAATAAGGCCGAAATTTAAGAGGTGATTTGCCATGGAAGACAATGGCGAGGAGGTGATTTGCCATTGTCTTATATCACTGGTAGATTTTTCTGTTTATAACGCACTCCAGAGAGCAATGGGGAGTATTGTTCCGCCCGATGGAGACCATCTTACATTAATATTTAACTGCGGCCCGGTTGTTATGTCGAATGGAAATTTGTCATATCTTCCACACCGAAAACGTCTTTATTACATTTGTCGCCATCGACTCTGCCTTCGTCATATTGTTATTCGCTGTGAGACTGCCAATGAAGAGGCGTGTGGCAACGCCACTTACTTGTTAGTATTGATAGTGACGACGCTGGTATCCGGGGAATATTGTTACTTCGGCATTTATTGTCGTTCGACAGCTTTTCTGTCCAACATTGGACAATAAATTTGTCATTTTTACCATCTCCACACTTTCAAATTTATTCTCGTTTTGTCTCTGGAAACAATCCTATGCCTAAACACATTTAGAACGTGTTTATTTTTAAATATGAGAGGTTGAATATTGTTTTAGGTCCATTTTTTTCGTACGATTTCACTAAATGTGTTCGTATATAACGATCAAACTTCCATTTAATAAATGGATAACAACATTTAATTCGAGTATTGTTTAGTATTTGGATAAATTAAGAATTATCGATTTTATTTTCGTCAAAAATTCTTTTTGCGAAGAGCCGGCAAGACGAAATTTCGGGAACTTACAGAAGAGAAACGTATTATTTCAATCACCGTTAGCATCATCTTTTATTTACCAAAAGGTAACGGAGAAAGGAGAGATTAGAACAGAGTGGAAATGAGTCTTGCAATCTCTTTTAATTATTTTTAAAATTAAGATAGCATTTTTAATCAGTTAAAAATACATAAAAAAATGGAAAGGATAGATAATCATAGCGGCAAGAGAGGAAAAATAAAGAGAAATTCGTCAACAAATTGCTTTAAAAAATTGCAGAATTTTCGACTGAATGTGCCAATTACACCAACGAATTGTCAAAATTGTGAAAGAATACGAAAAATAATGGAAGGGGACGATAAGAGCAATTGAATGATTGGTTACTCAGAAGCCAAAATTTTCCCCGACAACTTTAAAAGCATTGTTGGACTAGTGTGAAGTTTCTGTTAGCTCTAGACAATAAGATAGATCCAAGAAATATCATTTAACAGGCTCCAAACTATCGAAAAAAACTAAATTAATCGGCAGTCACGAAGAAAAGACAATCAAAATGGACAAAGGATCATAAAGATATAATTCTAAAAGTCGAGAATATAAAATTAAATTTTTTATACCGTAATTCGTTGGAATTTTCGTTATTCTTGTTTTCGGATCTCGGATTTCATTCGAGTATAAAATATTTAAAAATCGTTAAAGGACTTCAATATATAAACCAAATCGTTCTAGACTGCATATTTTAATATCAAAAACACTTACTAAAACACCTTTTCTTGCAGCCGACGTTTATTAGAAAAAACTTTCACACGTTTTCGGTCTTATTAAAAGACCTTTTTCAAGAAAAATAAAATTAAATAAACAACAAAAATGTAAATCGAACACTTAGTACAAATAACTCTTTTTTCGAATCTCTGTGAAAGTTTTTTTTTAATAAACGTCGGCTGCAAGAAAAGGTGTTTTAGTAAGTGTTTTTGATAATATATAAACCATTACAAAATCGTTCATTAATTAAAGTTTTTAATGGAATTTATATGCAAGAGAGGGAGCCATTACGCCCTGTTAAGGTGACGAAACTTGCTACTATTCTTTCATGTATTGGGCAAAAACGTGTTAGAAATTCTACAGGAAAAAATGTCAAATTCATTGTCCCACACTACACGTACATATAACGGGGCTCGCTAGTGGCCATGCTGTTCCGTTCCCTAAATACTGGGAGTTCGGTCGTGGGTTCGTGCCTTGTCAGGATGGGCTGGCCACGTAGAGTTTTCCGGATTTTCCCCACGTCTGTAATGCCTAAATAGAGACTAGTTACCCTTAAAATGACATCCCGGAAAGCATCTTCCCCTAGGCAGATTGCCATAACTTCTCAAACAAACATATAACAGAAGGAAAGTATGGCGATAGGTCAAAAATGATCCCAAGATTTTTATATTTTTGAACTGGGGGACTAATAACCATCGAGAAATGCAAAAAATTTTGGAGGTGTTTTCTGTATGTACGGATGTGTGTGTATGGGGGTACGATTTTATTCACCCAATTTAAAGCTTAATAACCCCCGTGCCCTTTATCGAAATTTAAAGGGGGGATTTGCGTATTGGGGTCATCGACGGTATTAAATTTTGATGATTATAAGTGAAGGGTATGGGGAGATAGAGAGAAGGATGCCCGATTAATGAAAATTTTATTGGTTATTAACATTTACAATTTTTTATGAAACTCGTCTCTATGTTCGAAATTAAGCTTTTGCCACTTTATAATAATGAACAATGAAAATAAGATTTTAAAAATAAAATCTCACCACTCACATTAACTTTTTTGTCGGGAAAGTTACGCAACTCGTAGCCGGAATTTTTGTCGATCCGATTCGTTGACAGAAAAAACAACGATTACGGCTCAGTCAATAGAAATTGAAGGCGAATAATATACACAAAAACATTTATTGAAAGCAAGTTTAAACTTGTAAACGAAATAGAAATAGACGTCTATGACGATTTTTAGTTACGTCATATTGGTATTTTATTTACCGTATCTGTAATATCTTCGCATTCTCTTTAAATCCGCAGAGTTTCCATCTGTCTCTTCCCACCGTCTCCCTTCTAACTAAATGGATCCCAGCAATTTTCACGCAACTAAATTTCTCCCCTTTTGTATTTATCTTCAATTGTAAACACCAAACGTGCTCTTCACACCTGAGTGTGGAATGTAAGGGTTTCGCAGCATATTATCTTCATAAAATTAATTTTATAGCGATGTATTACGTGGGAAATTACTTCAGATTTGCCCCTATGTGAGAATATAATGTTTTTGAACGAAGTTAAAATAACTGTGCCCATTGAAATTATCTGGAAAGACCATAAACAACTAAATACCGATACCGCTTATTCTGATCTAGGATCAGAAATTGCGGATTTTCGGTGTACGTCCCAAATTCTATTTTTGGAAACTTTGATTTTGGGAGGAAGTGGAATTTCACAGATGGAATTTGAGAGAATCTGCCAACAAATCTCAAAATTCTCGCGGAAAATCAATAAAACTCGTGTATTTCGTTGTTTTTTCACGAGAATTTTGACGGATCCGTTGCCAGTTAACTACGAAACCCAGCGTATCGAGTTTCGCGAATAAATTAAATATTGATTTTAATATCAGAAAATTAAATCTAATTTAATTTTAGCCAGATTCCACTATAATTAACCAAGCACTAGTTCGAAAAAAAGACGTTATAGTTTCGCGTGAACACGGCAGACTTTCGGAGAAAGCGGAGCGAGATAATATTATTTTCTTTTTTAAACAATTTAAACGACTTTAAAACTTATGTTAATGTCGTCAGACCTTTAATCGATTTATCATTGAAGTAATAAAAGTGTCGAGGAGAAAGAGCTGCCGGTTTATTTCTGTTAAATTATATTCGAACACTGCAACTGCACTTTTATAGATAAACCGTGTATAAAATACGTTCCGAAACGTACGAAATTTCGTACATTACAGTACTTAAATACATACGAAATTTTAAAGTATTCCATTCTTCAATTTTTATGCAATTGTGTCGGGAGTTTCGGGGGTTTTAACACGCCAACAACCAAATGCATTCTAACTGTCACGTTTCTTGACGTAGAACTTAGTATTATTTTTTATATAATGGATGTCAAACTGTTTATTTAAGTATTGCAGCTATCTTCTTGACAGGAGGAAAATAAAAAAACATTAAGTGCAATCGCGTCCGATTTAATCTCGTAGATCCATTGTTTGTATGCAAACAAGCTCTTTATATTCGAGACTTTCGATTTAAAAGAATGTTGTTTTATAAGAGGCGTACTAAAAACTAATTTAATTTACAGGTCTGAAAATTCTGGATTTAATTGCTCAAATGAGGTAAAAATACTTCATTCTAATTAAATAACCATAACCTGCGATTTAAAGCGTGTTGTGTCTGAAATGTGCTATTATTTCTTTATTTATTTATTGTGAATAGAAGAGAAGTAGTTAACAATCCCGAATCCGATCTGGTAGTGCAGTTGGATGTTTTCCAAGAGCAGCGTGAAACCGATGAGAGTCAATTAACCGGACCCGATGGAGTGGACCTAAATAGCCATTTAGATGTGTTCTATGCCATACTCAGGCAGGTAAGGTCTATTATGCAATCGAATATCCCTTTGGAAATTATCGATTGGGTTATAAAGCTTTTCTTCTGCCTCAGGTATCGGAAACTCCACAAGAAGCACCGTTTCTCAATCTGCTTCAGCATCTATTGAGGATCGACAGCAGCCAACCGATTTCTGATATTATTTGGGACACGGCCGAGACTCTGGTCCACCGTGCCACTTTGCTAGAGTCTAAACAGGATTCGGAAAAACTGCTGAGATCGCCCAGTCACACCAGACTGAGAATGTGCCAATGTTCGTGTCACAAATCGGAGGATTGCGATAGTAGATTACGCAGGCGCGTCACTTCTCAATTATCCTTCACCGGACTGGTTTCACCCGGATGTACTCCCGCCACACCTTTTACACCGACCACACCGTGTCTTCCGGAACATTCGGAGCATCCTCAATGTCTTCCTCCGCCCGTGCCTCCTCACTGCTGCCAGCCGCCACCCGTACCTCCTCACTGCTGCCAGCCTCCACCCGTACCGCCTCACGCCTGTCTGGCGCCTCCGGTGCCTCGTCACGCCAACCACGCTTGCCATTCGCCCACACACAAAATTCAAGAACCACCGGTGCCGCCGCCTCCTCCTCCTCCGAGTCTACCTCCGCCCGCACCTCCTCCACCTCCGCCTCCGCCTCCACCCCCTCCACCGTTAGGTTGTCCGCCCCCGCCGCCTCCCCCTCCGGGCGGGCCATTCTTACCCGGAGGATTGGCACCCACCGTCGGCATCAAGCTTCCTCAACTGGAGACACCAAAGCCAAAGACCAAGATGAAGACCCTCAATTGGTGCAAGATACCGAGTCAGAAAGTGATAGGAAAAGACAATTTGTGGTCGTTAGTGGCCAAGACTCACAAAGGTTGTAAGAACGACCTGGATTTCGATATTATGGAAGGACTATTTTGCCAACAAACCAGTTCCATGCTAAACGGACAATCATCCCCCAGATTGGGAGGAAGAGACAGAACGGACAGTCTCGAGAGAAAGAAAAGGGAATCTATGGAGGTGAGTAAACGTTTTTCAAACTGCCAGTAAATCACTGCCCTTCTTGTGCAGTACATACAAATGCACGTTAACGCTTACGGAGATCTTTCGAAATTTTCGTCAGTTAGTCGTTCGATTATCAAAAGTAATTCATAAAATATTCTGATATTTCGACTTCTTAACGAAATATTTCAATGAAATTTTGCGTATGTCGACTTTCTTTCTGTGAAATCGCAATTAAATATTTACAATTTCGCTTCTAATCCTCTCTCACAAATTTATATTAAATATCGACGAAGTTTACAATACAATCATTATATACAATCGTATACATTTATATATGTTACCGCTAAAGCTCGAAAGTCGTTAATGCGTACATTATCTAGCTAATCTGCAGATTACCTACTAGGCACTCGGTAAAGTGAAAATAAGATCTTTGCTGGAACAACAGCAACGTTTCTGTACGCTTAAATTAACATAATGTTCTTTATTTAATTTTCAATATCTAAAGAATCGAGTTAATACAATCAAACAATCGACAAATTAGTTGATAGAATCAATCATCAACCAATTAAAAAACATACAAAAAAATCAAGCGGTTTAAAATATTAATACAATTACGGAAATTATTAGGGCCTATACAGATAACCACCTATGGAATTTCGGGACTTCGAGTATCTTTCTGAACTGAGGGGACCGAGACGACTTCGACGATACCCTACTTTTGGACCGGAGACGAAAAATAGTAAAGTTATCATACTTTTTCTGGTGATGGCGTGATGTAATTGTGCAGTTAATGTTACCTATGGTGAGTAAAATGGCGGCTCGTCTCCGATTCTAGCAAACAGAAGAAAGGAAACGGTGGGGACGCGCGTTCAAACCTAACCTAACCTATTCTAATAAATTACCATAATTATTACCAAGCAAATTATTAGAATAGGTTAGGTTTGAAGGTGCTTCCCCACTGTTTCCTTTTTTCTCTTTGCTGGAATCGGACACGAGCCGCCATTTTACCCACCATAGGTAACATTAACCAATTGTGCAGTCTAAAGTTTGGTGAGACTTTGAATTTCGTAGCAATTGGTTTCTGCGACAAGCACACCTATTTGTGGTACATTTATTTGTGGCAAAGATCTTATTTTCACTTTACCGAGTGCCTAGTAGGTAATGCGCGGATTACCTAGATACTCTGCACATTACCTAGGTAATTTGAGAAATGGAACAATTTTAGCAACTTTAACTAGTTCTAGTTAAAGTTGCTAAAATTCTAGTTAATCTAAATGCGAAAGTTCTAGTTAATCTGCAGATTAACGACTTTCGAGCTTTAGCGGTAACATATATAATCTATGCGTATTATATACAATCATTATACCGTATTATAAAGATTACATTGTAAACATTGTCGTAATTCGTGTATAAGTCAGTATATACAAACGAATTTATCGAAATTATAACAGAAAGATCCCCCCATTATCGCTAGTTTATAATTATACAAATCCCCAATTTATCAATTTAGAATATCTTACTTTTTAATTATTTCAACGGATACGGTAATTAGTAATGATTAGTTCGAATGTACTATAATTACGGCATTGTTCGCGATCGGCAACAACAACAAAAACGTTCGACTCCATCGATTCGTGTTGTCCGCAATAAAATGTATTTTAATTATTTAATGAGTTTTCGGATAGTGTTTAACGTCCAGACGTACGTTACGCACTTTCCAACGTCTGCTTTTTATTTTGTAATTATTGTAAGAGTGAAATCTCACCTTTTACAAGGTAAAATTTAAATTGGATTTACAAGATAAATTTTAATGCGGTCGACTACTCCTACATTACCGCGTTAGACGAAATAATTAAGTTTTATAGTGGACACAATTTTAATCAGCCGAAAACCCGTTTAAAACGGACTTTTTCGGTGCCGAAATTACGATTACACAGGAGAATCGCTTCTAAACATAGGTAAAACCCGTATAAAACGTAAGGTTCCGTTTTAAGCGGGTTGCCGTGGCTACTAACCTACATTTTTATTTATCTAATCTTATTTTACAGGGAATAAAGTAGAGGATTTGTGGTTCCACACTACATTAATAATAATATAATAAAATATTTAATGAATTATTCTCGTTATAAAATAATAAAAGCAAACTCCGTGGCAAAATCTAAGATCATAAAGAAAATACAGTAATTTAAAATTTAATTTACGTAAAATAATAAATAAAATAGTAAATCGATCGAGATTTATAACTTTCAAATGATATCGGCCACATTTTTTTGATTAATTTGCAATCCAATTTAAATATTTAACAACGATATAAATTAATATCGAAGGTATGTGTATTATTATTATTGTCATTATTATTTTCTACGTAGTAACGTCTCTACTGCAATCACGTAAGCTAGTGTTTCCATGACGACCAGACTGCGCAATCATCCTCGGATGTTGTCATGGAAACAGCCTGTCAGCATCCAATATATACATACATATATATATATATATATATATATACACTATCGATTTGCCAGCACCCGAGTTTAGGTTATTCGGATAAATTCTCTCTTTAGAGTTCACGTGTCGGAACCATTTTTTCCCCTCCTCTCACCTCGTCATTGTGACGTCATTCGCCGTGACCTTAGCGGTAGTGTTTTATCGACGAACGGATACAAATTTAACAACAAACTTTGATCTTTCGGTCGATCCTCTATCGTGGCTTGTATTATTAATAACTCAGTTAAATTGAATTCGGAAATACGCCCCTTCGTTTAATTGGGAAAAATATTACGATTCGTCTCACAAAAGGACGGATTATAAACGATTTTAATTCGGTCTTTCCAACAAATTAAAATAGAAAATCGATGTACGGGGTGATCCGAATGCTTTGTGAGAAAGAATTTGATTTATTCGTGTGGTCTGTGCGAGTATTGTTTAACCGAACGCGTGTTAAAACATCCGATGTTACGTACGCCCGTGCACACACATATACAAACACGTCACAAAGTATGTCTCTTTTTTTATTCAAAGACTTAAACCCTGTATCGTGGATGTTAAAAACTCGTTTCCAGTGCCTCGTACTTCGAATTGAATTCGTTTCTCGAGGGCGTTCGAACTCTGGAACGTTCGAAGTACGAGGTACCAACGTAGTATTTTTGTTGTTGTTGTTCGAATTACTTAGCTAAATACCTGTAGGGTTTACTAGGGATTTCCTACGGGAAACTAGCCCCTATTTAGGAGTTGCGAACGCGAACAAATCCCGGAAAACTCCACGTGGTAGGCACGAATCCACCACTAACTACCAGTGTGCGGTAGTGTTATCCATTCGGCCACTGGTGTGACATTAAACATCCCACGTAAACTTATATCGACCGGGCGATTCATTTCTTACTCTTTATACAAATTATTGAATTCTTAATTATCCGCCACGCACAGTTTTTATACCGAAATTACTTATTTATGAATCTCTAACATAGCCGTTAGAGCAAAGTTAAAATTGTGTGTGGCGCCATCTGTTACGTGATTTTATTGAAAAGTCGTTTTTTATCCTTAAATATTATAGAAAGGAATCTTAATTCTGAATATAGAGACGAGTAGTTTAAAAATACTATAAATGCCAATAACCAGTAAAATTTTCATTAAGTCCGACACCATTCGAGTTACGACGCTCGACCCCTCTCTATTTCTCCACCCCCTAGACTTCCCTACTCCAAAATTTAATAGCATTAATTCCCTTTATATTCGAGATACGGTGCCAAATTTCGTTTCGTAATTTTCACTCCATCCTGAGATATTAAACGAAATAGACGCCAACACACACACACACACTGGCGCGTGCACACACATCTACGGAATATTTCCCCCTTTATCTGGCCTTTTTTGGGTCTAGGGAGTCTCGAAACGTCGAGATTTGCAGAAAAACCCGGGGGACGAAATTTGACACGATTACAATACTTCCCCGTGTTATGTACAGTACAAACGAATATGTTACAACATCCGGAAAAGTAAAATCACTAAATTTAGTATTTTTTTGGAATTATTTATATATTGACCTATAAATTGGTCGTGCCGCTTTAGAAGAACATATAAAAATGTTTCTATTTAAAATTCTATTTTTGTGGGTTAAAAAAAGGGGAAAGGATTTTTCCTGTATGTATGGATTTTGTACATCCACTTTGAAGCTTAATAACTCCCGTGCCCTTTGTCGAAAATTTCCGAAATTTGGCGGAAAGTTTTGCGTATTAGAGGGCTCGATGCTACTAAATTTCGGAGGTTAAAGGTGAAGGAATGGCGAAATACAGGAGGTGACGCCTCCTGTCTCGAATGTGATCGTCGGACTTGACGATGTTATTCGTTATTCGCCTTTACTTTCTTTTATAAAATCACTACCCTCGAAATTAAGCCTTCTACCCGTTTATAATAATTAATAATATAAAAGACTTTTTAAAATAAAATCTCGTAACAGATGGCGCCACGCGCAATGTTAACTTTTTTTTTGCTGGGGAAATTTACGCCACTCGTTGCTGATTTTTATAAATATCGGAGGAATGAGTCAGATCGAGTTTTTTATGGACGATAAATTTAAATCGTTTAAATGGAATAAATCGGTGACTAATGCCTCCTCTACCTGTTTGTTTATACCTATTTTGGATAAGGTAAAATCGACCTTGGCTCGTCCATAAACGTGTACCGATTAGGCTCATTTTAATCGCCGATTTATATAAAATTATGGCTAAAATTTAATATACTTTTATGGAATTTTTTAAAATTAAACTAAATGTTTATTCTTCAGGTGAACTTGCTGGATGGCAAGCGAAGCCTCAACATCAACATTTTCCTAAAACAGTTCCGCAGGTAAATATTAATTAATAAACTATATTTATGATTATATCGCGTTATTTCCTCATAAATACATACGGCCGAACTTCGATGTAGCGCCTCCGGGTGTTACACCGAGGCACCCGGAACAATAAGAATTAATCCTCGTATAAGTTTGAGCGGCGAAAGTCACGTAATTTGGCGATAATGTTCCTATTTGCGCGCTGTATCGAGGGTGGCTCCGTATGGAAGTTTGACCCTACTTTTCGGCATATAAATTTAATATCCATAGTAATTTCCGTATAATCCGCACCGTTTTCGATCCCTTTCCCACTGGAATTTCGGTCGAATGGGGTGGAACACGGTCTACAATTTGATTTAAACGAGGTATTTTCATTTTAAAAAAGCGATTTTTTTTATATTATTTAACACAAAGTTAAATTTACTTTCGAGGGAAGTTTATCGTTCTTGAGGTTCCGTAAGCACCAAAACGAGTTTTTCGATACCAGTCGACCCCCCTATAACACTATTGATAATTCCGTTTTATATGAATTCCGTGTTGTACGAGTCACTTAGATTTTACAAATATGTGTGCCGGACTTTGAACGTCTCACGTATTTGTAAAATCTAAGTGACTCGTATAACACGGAATTCATATAAAACGGAATTATCAACAGTGTTATATGGGGGTCGACTTGTATTTCGAGGCGAAAATTAAAGGTAAAAGTTAAGTGTTTTAAAGTCTAATCCAATTTAGTCAGGTTGTATTTAAGGGCAGATTAATATTTGTTGGGTTTAACCAATGTTAAAAATCAAATTTAACAGATTGCTGGGAGTAAAGAGTCGGGACGGAACCCCTGTCAGTTTCCAAATGATTAATGATCTAGGCCGTGGAATAGAATGAAAAGTCGGGAGATAAAAAGGAATCTGTCGTGTTTATTATTCTACGGCAACAAAACTGGTTCCTGTAAGAAAAGATACCTTCATTACGAAATTCTTTCCCCCTCGTGTTTCGTTTTTCTCTTCATAGATGGCGCCACTCTCCCGATTCTTAACGGGTAACTGGCTTAACGACGAGCCCGGGCCCCGATTCGACATTCTACGGACTGGTTTCGTAGCCCCCGGGTTGGGGCACCGCCCTCGTCCCCTTTACCGAAGAGAAGGATGGGCAATTGCTCGGAGCCTTTACCAACGATCTCTTATTAGAAAATACTTCCGTGGAAAAATTCCCTCCAAGAAAAATGCCCGAAGTCGACGCCTTACGTGGGGCCCCTAATTCGAATTCGTCCGGGCTCCGTAAAGCTATAACGCGCCACCGAGAAGGATAACCCTGGCAGAAGAAGAAGAAAAGAAACACGATAGATCGAGCGCGACGAGAAAGTATAGAGGGGCCCGGTAGGCCCGGTAGGCCCTAGCATCCGAAATTATAGTAGAGATAGTTATTTAAATAGGAGTCGCCCGGAGGAGAGAGACGACATCCGCATCGGAAACACAACGTGAATATTTGAAGAAGGAAATTGATCAATTATTCTCAAAAGGGGGGACATTCGACGCTTTTCCTATTGAAAAGGCGTTGGAAATTTCTAGAATGGTTCGGATCTTTCCAGATATTCGACAAACTGGAAAATCTATTTTTATCTTTTTCCAGTGTATAAAGTAAACCCGATATCGATCATCTACCGGTGTTTGTTAACTCTCTCAAATATTAATATTTTGTTGCAGAAACCTTTCGACGTAAAGACTTCCCGATCAATTATAACCTATTATTAGCTCGTTTACGTAAGGTAAACCCTACAAAACTCCTCTTTACCACTCTCGTACGCCTCCCTTATTAACGAATTAATCACCTTACCCGCCTTAACGTGCCCGATTAGTATAATTGTAAGGATGGCCCGAAATTCGGTTAACCCAGAGTCGACCAGCGTTCATATTTCTGTACCGGATAAGAATATATTACACTAGGCTCGTAAGTATTATAATAAAAGACAAATTTACTCTTTACCGCGGTTAACCGACTTCCGGGCCACCCCGTAACTCGAAGCGTAAGATATTCAAGTAGGTAATTCCCTAAATATTTAAATGCAAAAGCTAGTTTTAAGCGATTTTTTCGTTAAATTTTACGAAAAAAAACCCATTAAAAATTCCAAAAATCATCAATGTCTACGCCCACTTCGGCCCCGAAGAAGGCGTAACGCATAAGAGGAATTGATAATCGAATTAATTAATTAAGAATTGAAATTCCTCGAGCCGTATAAGTCGATTGTGACGTAATTAGATTTGTCGTAACGTTTTGTTTCCGTTCGTTTAAAATCGGTCAATGGCGCTGGTAGTGTCACGAACGGATGGGGTGGAAGGAAAGGGAGGAAAACCGTCACGTGACCGTAATAAAATAACACGAGTTTTTCCCGGTGAAATCTGCATCCGATCGCGCGGATCGGCGTAAAAATTTTAGAGAGGTAAACGCGTGGGATCCAACGGAATAACGGATTACCCCGCGTGGAGAAGAATAGAAAAAAAAAACACTAGAGAAACAACCGGTAGCGCAGAAAAGAAAAAGATAAAACAATAAGACATCATCGCCGTTGTTCCTTATTTGGTCGACCCATTTCTCTCGTGCCCATTGCGTCAGGCTGTCGGGTCACACGATTCGACGACGGTCTGTCGATCTGTTGGTAGCATATTTCGTTATCGATGGATGTCATTCCTTTTTCTCCTTTCAGCACTAATGAAGAGATCATAAGGATCTTGAGAGACGGTTGCCATGAGGATATCGGAGCAGAGAAACTAAGAGGACTTCTCAAGATCTTACCGGAGTCAGATGAGGTAAGCGGTGTTTTTAATCGCTTCTAGTCATTGGCCGTTCTTTTATAATAATCATCGTGACGTCGTCGTCGTCGTCATCCCGGATGCAATTCCTAATCTCGTTTTAATTTGAATTGTCGTAAGGGTAGGCTCTTCGCCGAATTTATCGTTCTATACGGCGAGGTAAAAGTTTTGAATTCAAATCGCCTTACTTCCAGTCCGGACCGGAAGTTGTTGGTATATAATTAATCGGGGCCTCGGGCCTTAAGTTTTCCGTATCTGGTCTGGATTTTCATCTATCCACCTTCGTTCTCGTGAGAATTTATAGGTCTGCAATTTAGAAATTGCAGCCCAATAGTATACATGTATTATTCTAATAGTTATGTCAACATTCGGGGAGGCTCAAAATTCGATTAACCGTATTTTATTTCGCGCGTTCCGGATACGATCCTTTACCAAATTGATGGAGAAACAATAGAGGAACTGGCATTTAAATATTTGAATAAATAATTCGAACTCTAAGATGGTTAACCGACTTTTAGACCACCCCGAATCGAACGACCGATATTAATAATTACGATTCTAAACGGGACTTTTTTCCACCGAAAACGCGTTACCAACCAATTAAAGGCGGCCGATTCGATTACGGGAAGCGTACATCTAGGTCCTTTCCTCCCCTTCCGGTCAATAATGGAGGTCTGTAAAACCCCACGACATTTTAAATTGGATATTGACTTTAGTCAATTAAATAAAATAATTAAAGCGCTTTAATTACTGGAGATTCGATTTCGTTTTTACATCTGGTCCGATGTTCTCCCCTTTCTAAAACTCTTCAAATGTTTATCCGCCTTGTATTTCGGGCTTTAAAGATAATCGGCAGAATCCAAGGTAATCGATATCTGAATTGTAAAAACACAGCAACCAGTTGCCTGACTTTCCCCGCAAAAATGTTAAAACTGTGTGTGGTGCCATCCGTTATTTTATTTTAAAAAAATGAAATGCAGATTACAAGTATAATCTTCGTTAAACCCGACCTCACTCCAGATACCACGCACGACCCCTCGACCTTTAACCACCAAAACTGAATAGCGTCGATGTCCCAATACTTAAACCACCCTCCGAAATGTTCGACAAAAGACAGGGGAGTTACTAAGTTTCAAAGTGGGTGGACAAAATTGTTCCTCCCACACGCATACATCTATAAATACAGAAAGGCCCCAACTTTTACTTTCTTGTTATTGTGTATACATAACAAAGGAAAGTATTGGAATCGTGTGAAATTTGGCCCTTCCAATTTTTTACAAATCTCCACATTTTGAGACCTCCCGAATCCAAAAATGTCAAAAAAAATTTCGTGTAAACAAGGGACATTGATGACGTTAAAGTTTGGTGGTTAAAGGTCGAGAGGGTGGGGAGAAAGGGTTTACGTGTCATATTTTAAAGAAGAGTAATCACGTTGCTTTTGTTTAAAATTTCTTATGATTCTAGCGTAATGGAGAAGCGTAAAATGACGTCGAATCGACGTCGTTAGGTCACTTCCCTTTATCGAAGTCGTCGGGAATGATTCGCCGATTTAATATCCCGTATTTCGTGCATAAGCGTATAAGACCGCGCTCTTATACGCGGAATAACTGGCACTCGATTGCGCAAAGTACTTAAAAAGGTCATTGTTTTTATCCACTCCACCACTGCTGGTAGCAGTAAACTTAAACTTCCGTGTAGCGCCATCCGTTACGAGATTTTATTTAAAAATAACTTTTATATTATTAATGATTATAAAAAGGAAAACAAAAAAGCTTAATTTTGAGGGCAAAACGAGTTTCTTAAAAATTGTCAATGCCAATAAACTGAAATATTCGTTAAGTGCGACCACATTCGAGATACGACGCGTGGTCCCTATCTCCCAACCCCCTCAAACTTTAACCACCTCTATGCATCTATGCCCCTTATATACGAGCTACCGTGCTAAATTTCGTGCTTAATCTTCACCCCATTCTCGATATTAAACGAAATAAACGCCAGCACACAAGAAAATCTTCCTCTATTTTGACCTTTTTGGGGGTTTTGGGGATCTCAAAAGGTGTAGATTTGCGAAAAACTCGGAGGGTCAAATTTGATACGGTTCCAATACTTTCCCTTATTATGTATACTGTATATACAACAGCAGGAAAAGTAAAAGCCCGGTATTGGCGCCAGAGCCAGTTCGAACGCCAGGCAAAATCGTAAGTTTAGCAATTCGCGAATAATGAGGGTGTCCTACTCAATATTTACGGAAAAGATCCGTATACGAATAACACTACCGATACAGAGTGGCCGAGTCACGCGTAATTTACACGAAGAATATTAATTTATTTTCACCTAGTTGCGTAGTAGTTAATTAAAGCCACTTAATTATCTAAATATCGTATTTATAAGTTAAATGCGAATCGATACGTTTCGCGTTTTCTGGCAGGCGGTGGAAACACCAGGTAATTCCAGATTTTGCCCTTTCTTACTTCAATTAATTGGTGCCGGAACACCGACCGGGAAATCGATTTATGCAAATTACAATTTAAAGGATTCGCCCGGGTCTTGTTCTTATTTACATAATCGCGGCCTCTTTTAATCTAGGTGTTTACTATTGTGTCGCTGTTTATAAGTTCCCACGTTCCCGCCTTGCGGATATTTGAGAATTTCCCGTCTTTCACCACGCGGATTGGCAAATTGCCAGCCAAATGATGTAAAATTATTTATAGTTATTCCTTGGTCCAGGTATTCACAATGCCGGACTGCAATTTTTAATCATATTTTTCATTTATTTAACTTAAAATATATGCTCTCCACCTCAAATTAGAAGTGGCGTGCTCCCGTTCATAATACTTTTCCCGTTAGCAGCTAAATCGTGTCCTCACCTATCTAACTCATTTCGGAGGAAAATTTTTCAATTGAAATAACGTGACTTCCGGTTTGCACGGGAAGTTCGTATGCAGTTGATCGGGACCTCCTGTTCCTAATCTTTCGTTATCTGTTCCCAATTTTATGTATCTAACTCCGTTCTGGAGATTTTTTTTAATATTATTATTTTTTTAATACTCTTTCCGCCCTGTGGGCACTAAAAGGGCCTCTTATGGCAGGCCCATTGTAGGTTCAGCCAGGCCCATTGTAGGTTCAGCCAGGCCCACAATGGGGCGACCGGGTGGTGAGGACGGGGCCCGACATATCTAACGGACCACTCCCCCGAAAAATTCCTGGGGATTCCTTGACCCGGGCCTCCCAGAGCGGTAGGCTGCCACCTTGACCGCTCGTACTGGAGATTAAGGAAGGACAGATGGACGACGTTGGAGATTTATAGGTCTTCAATTTTTTTCAAATTGCCGCTCAGTTATAGAGCGAGAGACGGCGGGGTGAACGTCGTTTGTATTTTCTAAATCTCACCCCAATAATTTTTGGAATCAATCAAAATAACTCGGTTACGACCTAACCCGATAAAGGGTTTCGTCGTCTTATCGACAGAAGTAATCGAATATTTCGTAACTTCCTATTTTTCTTCTCTTCCAGACACGTTATTTTCGTTTCCGACGTCACTCTAACCATTCTCTCTTCCTCTGTCCTCCGGCATTTTAATCTAAAAGCCAAATTTTTTCTTCCTTTCCATTTTTTTTAACTAAGATTTGATTCCTCCCCCTTTAATTTGAACTTTCTGCATTACGTTTTTCGTCGGAGTTTTCTGTACTTTGTACTTTTTATTCGGATTTTTTCTTATTTTTTCCTGTTTATGCTCGTCTAAATTCCATTTCTAGTGAGAGACGGTGGTCTTTACGTTTTTATTCGTAACGGCTCTGTAAAAAATCGGTTTAATACGCCACCGGCCACCCGGTGGATAAATCTACCGAACGCTAATAGTCGGTCGAGGGTTCGCACCTCCCCACGGATCCTCCACCCGGAGTTTTTCGTCTTTTCTTCGCCCGTATAACGCCTAAATGGGGGCCGGTTCCCCATAGAAAACCTCCTCCCGGGAGTCATCCCCTTGGCAAATTGCCAGGGGTGTCGATCCTGGTGGACGGGTCGATGACAACGAGTTTGGAGCGAACGTAAAAAATAAAGTTTACCATTTGTGTGCCGAACTCGCTTCGACTCCAAATTTTCGTAGCTTGGCATAAAATAAAAATATTGAAGAATACGTTCCCCGTGTACTGTACGAATTTACGCCCGTGCAAATCGTCCACGCGTTGCGTTGCCCTACTCCAAAACATCGTTTACGGATTATAACTCTAGTCGGGCCTCTTACAGCCTCCTAAAGGTGGAGAACCCCGGGCCCTGTCGGGCGCTGGCAGAGGGCCCGACGGTTAATTTTCTAATCGAATTAACCGGGAAATTTCGAATAAAAAGCAAAATTCTCCGTCGGGTCTCTTCAAAACATTCCATTTATCAATATTTTTAAACGTCAGACACTTTAAAAGAATTTTCTCGGTATCATTTTTCACTCCCGAGCAAATTGATGGCTTTGATCCATTGTATACACACTCGTCTGTTATTTTGACCATTCTAATTTTGTCAGATCTCGGATCCCATTTCACATTTATTTCGATTTTTCCTCTTCACTCTTTATTTCTTCCTTTACTCTTTGTAGAAAATCCCTTATTAACTTGCCAACCCTCTAATTTATATAATTCATTTGTAAAAAAAATACCGAAAATTTGATACTGAAATAAGGAAAAGTAGAAAAACATTTCTTATTCGAAACTGAGAGAGAATCGATTAAATTTACAAATACATGGAATTTTTTTAAAACGTATACGGTCAAACCTCGATGTAGCGTTTTCCTAAATAGCGCACACAGGGCTAACTTTTGCACGCGCCAGGATATATTATTACAGTACATATAATTTTTATCGTTCGAGATACTTTAATTCGGCGCCACACCGGATTTAAAGCTAACAAATGGCAAGGCTATAGCGATGTTTGAATATAGACGATGCGTAGGATACGTATCGTATAGCCGAGTCCAGTATAGTGTATGCATCGTACGTCCGACCCCGCTGTAATTACGACACTTGATCCCCCTTTAACCACCTTTAACCACCAAAATTTAATAGCATCGGTGCCCCGGGAAACCACGTGGCCGGCCACGTGGTTTCCCGGATTTTCTTCACGTTTTACTCGTTAGCCACCTCGGCCATTCGTTCAGTTTCTCGTATTAATTAATGGGATTTTATGATTAAACAAACGGTCCTCGTGTGCGTAGAAGAGCAAAATTTGGGACAGAAAGAATTTTTTATCCACGGCCCGGTTTTCGAATAGGAGCGGATGGTATTTTCACACAGAAAGACCAAATTGCCATCGCTCTCGACTGACTCGTCTAACGCAATTTCTCACAGTTTATAAGTAGAAGAGAGATCGCCGACAAAGAAAACTTTCGTGCATTGTGGGAAATACTAATATGCCACAAATTCCGTTATCGATCCGTCCATTTTTGAACCGATGCTTCCTACACGTCGCGTTACTCATTCGTGAACTGCCCGATGCGACTGGGTTGACTCAGTCGTTCTGACTCTTCAGTGACGTAACACCGTCAGAGGATGCTCTTTTCTACATTGCCACACAATGGCCGACCCGGAAGAACCAGAAAGGTGAAACTCGCTCGAAAATTAAAAATATTCGAATGATTAATAAGGTGATTTGACCGGTTCCTCAACGTCCTTAAACAATTAAATTGTCGTTATTCGTATCGTCTTTTATGAATAATTCCCCGTTAAAAATGCAAATTACCGAACTTGTCGGTGTCTTATTTGTATTCTTTGAAATAGTTTTAGTATTTTGATCGGTTTATAAACTAAAAAAAGTGTCAAAATGTCATTTTTTCAGGTGGAGATGTTACGTGGTTACGACGGGGATCAAAGCAAACTTGGAAATGCCGAAAAATTCATTTTACAGCTGGTGGAACTGCCGCAGTAAGATTCTAAATATTTTTATCCGACATTTTATTGTTTTGAACGAATAATTCCAAGTTCTTTTATTTAAAAAGAAAATGTTTTAAGTATTTGACGTCATTTTCAGCTATCGTCTCCGGATTGAAAGCATGCTTTTGAAGGACGAATTTTCTGCAAATCTGCTTTATTTAGAACCTGCCATCGAAAGTGTCAACATGGCCGCTCAAGGTAGGTGGAAAGCGAATATTTCTTGGCGTTTTACCACCGACAACACCGGCGATTCGTATATTAAAGTGGCGCCACGTCCCGTGTTCTATTTCAGAGATCAAAGAGTGTAAAGACTTGCACGAAATACTCTACATGGTGCTAGTAGCTGGGAACTTCCTTAATGCTGTAAGTTGGTTTTCTGCCTTATTTGCCGTTTAATTTCTCGCGTTTACTGAAATTCGTATAAATAAGTTCGGTCGTAACAAAGAAAATACTATTCTAACCGCAACTGTGGCGCGAAACGTGATTATCCCGTTCGCGATTCGGGTTCGAGCGCGGAAAAGTCTTTATTGGCGCGTGGCCAGACGAAAAGAAATTAAAGTTTATAAAATATTTGTAATTTTTACGATTTAATTGCAGGGTGGTTATGCAGGAAATGCTGCGGGTTTTAAGATGATGTCTTTGGTGAAGCTCGCTGATATTCGTGCCAATAAACCCGGCATGAACCTCATCCATTACGTTGCTTTGGTAAGATTTCGATTATTTAAAATATGTCACGCGGATAAAACGAAATTAATCTCCGAAACCTTTTAGTAAACTCACCATCCGCACGCGCTAAAATTTCATGGCAACGATCATTTGGTGTATTCTATTCTAACACCGACCGACGTTTAGTCTGGGAACAGTTGGAATGGGAAATATTCGTCACTCGAATTCCCAAAGGGGAAACGTCGAGAAATCGCTGGAGTAGAAAACCAAACGATTTCGGTTTCTCGCTCGAGAAGTTAAGAAACGAATCGCCGGAGTCGAAAAATGCACGCTTTCGATTCTTAAGCCGCGTTCCCTCTTGCGGAAAATCGCCACGGATAAATAATTCTCTGGTAATTCTGTTCGTAATTAACATGGCGTTATCGTTATCTCCGTAGAAGAAATTTAAAATGTCGGATATCGGCTGCTATAGCAATCGCGTCGCTATCGTACATTCAAAGGGAGGGAGAAGCCATCGCGGCGCTTCGTTGGTACGACGGACAATTCGGTGAATCGAACCTCTTTACAAACGATTCGATAAAATCCCCGTCCGCGTATCACGTGGTGCTAACTCGTTCCTCCAGACTATTCGCGTTGTTACGTAACTGGAGACTAGACGCCTAGGAGTGGTGACGGCGTCGCTGGCTATTGGATGGAGAAATTCCATTACCGGATTCGGTAGAGGAAAAGTTAAAACTCTCTCGACTCGTTTTGCACTACGGAAAAGGAAAATTTCTCTAAATTCTTATTCCGATTTCTTTCCCGTGGGGATTTTCCCTAAGCGACAACGAGAACTATCATTCGGAACTCGTTCTTTTTCCATTACGCTAACGAGTCGTTAGGAACGATCGAGTACCAAAGGCGCGCGCTTTACAGCAGCGGTCCCCAACCTTTTTATCGCCGCGGACCGGTCAAAGTTCGATCATTTTACCGCGGCCCACTGAGGGGGGAGCGTTGATTGTTTATATTTTAGATTGATTTAATTTAATAATTTTAATTTAATTGTATTTAAACACGCCTTCGAAATAAAATACAGTTACACCAAAAAATGAATATAATGTGATTTAACATTTAACTCACTAAAACGCTAAATCAATGAGAACCCCGAGCTTGTTTCATTGCAACGAGACGGTCCCTCTGGGAGTAATAGGAGAGAGTGACACCCGAAGTGTGTTTCTTATGTCCAGTTTATTCTATTGTTCCGTCGTCCATTAAAAGTCGCACAAATCCGAGGAAACACACCATAGTAAATAAAATGGAAATAATTTAATGTTCCTTGGGCGTCCCGGGGGTTGGGGACCACTGCTTTACAGAACGTGCCTTTGGTACCTCTACGCGTTGGCAACCAAAGATTTGGAGCAGAAATCGAATCCGGAACCACGGTTTACGCCGAGTTTTTATCGCATCCGTTCGCCGGTCGTTTTCCATTTTGCAATTATTCCGCAGTTCGGAGGAAACGTAAAATAAAACGACGAAAATAAATTATAATCGATCGTTCTTAAAAAGAATGCGAATTAATTGCCTCACGCGTGGGCAAACCAGAAAAGGCCGATGGGATTAAGCACGACGTAACCGTGACGTTAAGAAGCCGAGCCATGTTTTGCTGCGGTGGTTACCGTCACAAATTCCGAAAGCCACTTATTGGAAGAGCAGACTAGGTTGTTATGGCAACTTTTTATCAAGATTAATTGTTATTTTTAATAATTACGACTTATCGGCGGGATATTTTATCTCCGTAAGCCAAATTTCATGTATTTTAAAAGTAATCTAAGCGTTATTTCTCGTGCGAGTCCATTCGAATGTCCCGAACTCGTCTTTTTCTTACTCAATACATCTGTTTGGGGCACAAATTGGCGATATTTTGAGTGGCGTAATATCGAATTAAATCTGTAATTTGCGTTACTTAAACCTATAACTAGCTTTCGTTAATAAAATCTTAAATAATTTTTAAAACTTAATTCGTTTAGATAGTATTAAAAATTTATACCTCCTCACTTTTAGAAACTTCTGAATTTTTAAAATTTTCTTCCGCGGAATTATCGATTTTATAAAAGCTTACGCAAATAATTTCTGGAAACTTGGAATTAGCATTTAATTTAAAAAAAAACGCATTAAAAGTCCAGAGAAATGGCCGATAATTGACCGACTCTTTCTAACTTCCGTATAATTTATCGAGAGTAATTCTGGATCCAATTATTGTCTTTTAGTTAGAAAGTACTCGTTTAGATAAGGGATAAAGAAAATCGATTTGTTAGACGTAGAAGAAACTGTTTTTCTTATCGATCACTTTTATCCACAGTTAATGCCCCCTTCCCTAAAGTCTACGACAGACAAATTTAACAGAATATGCCACGCGCTGTCTATTCGTATACAAAAGATTTATATCTAAAAATCACCTTCTCGAATTTTATCCGCCCTCGATTCATTTACAAAAATTTTTAAATAAAAAATTAATATATTGGTGGAGGATAAACGCCGTAGAAGGTAGTGTTAGCTATAGTCCGAGCGGCCGAAGAGTAAACACGAGCCGGAGAAGTCTATATCGGACGAAAGGGATGGAAGGAAACGTGAGATTAACGCGTGAGAATTGAGAGTGAATGATAAAAAATAAAACGTATAATACAAATATAAAAAGAGATCAGATCCGTTCCTCCTTCCACCCCTTTCTGACTCGGCTCGGGCCGCCTATTATCTACGACTACGCGGATTATAGTGTGACGTAGACCTTTTCAACGAGCTCTGCCACGTGCAGAGTGGCAGATTTCTCGAAGAATTAGGTCTCTCTTCGAGAGTAAGCTCACACGCCATTCGAGACTGTATTATAAGTTGATTTATTCCTATTACGATTATCATTTCGACACCTCTTTCGTTTCGTCTTCCTGTCGTTAAAGAAGAACACTAGATATAACAAATTGCTTTATAAATTGAATATTTTACCATATATCTCCATTGAGAAACGTTAAAATCGCAAGAAATATTATCGGAAACGACTCGCGCATAAATTATATTGTTTTATTGTAATGCGCCGGATGCCGAGGCGTTTCTAAATGTTATCCATTTGTTTTGATTAATCAGGAAGCGGAGAAGAAAAATGCGAAACTTCTCAAGTTTCCAGATACAATGGTGAATTTGGAAGAAGCAGCCAAGTCAGTACACATCGATTTATGAATTTTCAATTTTTATTACCCGATATCGAATTCTTATAAATTCTCATATTTTTTAGAGTGTCGATAGAAAGTTTAAAATCTGACGTATCCAGTTTGAGTGAAAAAGTGTCTACGATCTGTCGGCAAGTAGAAACTGGGGGAAAAGACATCAAAGAACAAATGGAAGAATTTCTAAAGGTAAAACTAATGAATTTCGTACATTTCAGAGGCGGGGAACCCTTTTTTAACCGGAAGGCCACGGTACGTCTCGTATAACTGCATACGTAGAAAGCTTACTTAAATTGTCTTTATCGAAATAATACAGAGAAACGTTATCACAACTCAGATTTTGAAAATAAAATAAAATCCCAACCATTTTATATTCTTCGGCCACGCTAGAATCGAAACAAGGCCACGGGTTCCCCGCCTTTGTTATATTATACGCGGTACCTAACGTAAATGCGCATTGCTTTTTCAGTATGCTAAACTAGTGGTAGAAAATATTGAACAGGATATTAGCAATCTGGAAAATGTTCGAATCAGTCTGGCCGAGTTTCTCTGCGAGGATCTACAAACCTTCAAACTGGAAGAATGTTTCAAAGTATTTCACAATTTCTGCCAAAGATTCAAGACAGCCGTCGAGGTACGTAAATATTGGCGTAAAACATATTTTTTCCTTAAAAAGGACGCCGGTAAATGATAAGTTTTATTCAGGAAAACGAAAGGAGAAGACAGCAAGAAAAGCTCGCTGAAGTGAGAAGAAAACAGAGAGAGGAACAAATGAACTTGAAGCGACGCAGCTCAGGAGGTAAACGGACATTTCCCCGTTTGTATCGAAATTATTTGCCATAGAAAAATTTTAATTTTAATTTTATTCCAGCGTCGGAAGGAAGATCCAATTCTTTGGCATCGAACGATGCGGATGGACACATCGTGGACGTGTTGCTGGGCGACATCAGAAACGGGTTCCACCGCATCACCGACGTCACGGGAAGTCCAGGAAGAAGAAGAAGGATTCTGGGAGAGAATGGGTCAGACTTGATAAGAACTAACAGCCAGAACAGCAGCGTTCCATCCGAAGAAGAAACGGGAGTGTCGCCTAGGGTTATTCGAAGAAGGATTAGTTCTTTGAGTACTTCCAACGGAGAAGAAAACGGAGATTCTCCGGACACGACACCTAACGGAAGTCTCAGAAGAAGAAGGAACAGAATGTCTTCGGACGGAGACGATAACCTCATCGAATATCTTCGCCAGGCAGCGGACCAAGATCTGCAAGGGAAAGATAGGAAATCTTGGAACAGCATAGAAGACAAAGCGTTGGTCAGAAGGTCGAGCGGGCGGAGGAGGCGTCAAGACATCTTGGAAATGAACGAGAGAGAAAGGCCCGCTTCGCCGATATCCCCCACCATCGACAATCCCGAATTAGAAGTGAAACCCAAGTTGTGGAAGAGGAAGATCGAAGAGTGGTTTCACGAAAACGAGAGAGAACAAGAAAGGGAGATGAAACTGAAAGAAAAGCTGGCTTCCGAAAGAAAAAAACGGCAAGAAATCGAAAACGTCACGAAATTGAGAGATTCCATGTCCAACACGGACGTAGAAAAAGTTCTAGAAGCGGTAGAAGAACAGAGACAGACCAAAATTGAAAATCGACCCAAGTGGAAAAAATCGATATCCGCTTCTTCTCTTCAAGACGGAAACGAAGCGGAAAAGAAAAATACAGAAGAGGCAGTCGACCGTAAAACTCAAGAATCTGCTCCGGATTCACAGATTCGAGCCGGGAATGAGATACCTGATTCGTCTCGGACGAATGCCGACCCCAATCAAGACGTCTCCAGAATTTCTAGAATTAGAAAGAGGGACGTGGCGGAGGAGAATCCATCGACGGACTCTAACCATAACGATCCCGTTCAAATGGAACGAATGATGAGGAGATGCATCAGGTACAAGAAATTCCTGGAATTCGACGAATCTGTGGAAGAACCAGCACAGGAGGAAAGCGTTTCGCCAGAAACCGATCACGAAGGAAACTTTGACAGGTTTTCCATCATCAGAAAGACGACGCGAAGATCCCGTTCGAGATCTCGCAATCGCAATAGCGACGACGAAGAAATCAACCAGTCGGTCGTTTCCCCAGTTAATAAGGAATTGATTTTATCCCCCATTCACGAGAAGAACCAGGCGGGAGGAAAAGCCGTTTCGGCCACTAAACCGGAGGAGGAACATCAGCAGGACGTTTCCACGGATACTCGCAAAAAAGAGAAAGTCATGTCGTTACGTTCCAGACTGGCCAGGAGGTTGCAATCCTTGACGGAGAACTTCAAAAATGCCACGAGGATTTCCGATTGCACGGACAGATCGGTGAGAGAGGAACAGAAGAGAGAAGAGGAATCGGACAATTTGTACCTAGCAGAAGCCCTGAGAAAGCAGCAAGAGTTGGAAGTGCAAAAGAAGAAATCTTTAGAAATACTCAAATCTCAAGAAAATATAGAGAAAGAGTCCCGAGAAGCTAAGAAAGAAGAAGAAAAGAAGTTAGAAGAAAAGAAACAAGAGGTGCAGATCTCCAAAAAGCTTCTGGACACTCAAAAGAGATCCCAAGATTCGTCCACGAGTAGAGATGCGGAGGAGGACATTACGGAAATATGCGAAAATAGTATTAGTTTGGAGTCGGAGTCTTCGGAAAGACAGAAATTGCAAGACAGCGGCATACTCTCTCAAACGGACTCCGTTCCTTCGCCGTTGTTACGTCACAAAACCAGTGGCACGGCCGAGCGCGACGAAGGTTTCGACGAAACCAGGTCTCACCTGAGCGACACCCAATCCCAAGGTGCCGGATCGAGTTGCTCGTGCGATATCGACTTGGCAGACTCGCCCAAGACGCCGCCTAAGAAGAAACCGAACGAAACCATCGCCGCCATCAAAAAGCTTCAACAGCATTCGCCCGTACAGAAGAGAAAGAGCAAACAGGAGATTCCTGTAGAACAGTCCCGACTTTCTAGATCCAGGGTAGAAAACACGCGAAGACCCGTCAAACCGGAGAGGTCCAGCGGACTACCGAAGCCTAAAACCGGCGCCCAGACTCGCCTTCAGAAACCGAGCGTGGTCACTGACAGACTAATGGAACCGCGTCAGACTAGTTCCAAAAATAGTAGTTTGAGGAGTTCCAGGACTAGTCTGAGTGGAGACGCTCCGGTATCGAGAATCACCCGCCCTCCGACCGTCAACAGATCCAGACAGGTTTCGAACCCGAAACCGGTACCGAATTCCACATCGCGAACCGCCGCCCAGGACAAGTCTAAAGCGGCACCGCGAGTGCTGAAACCGCCCCACCGAGTTCAAGTCACGGAAGTGAGAAGCCGTTCCAACGAGCGCCAGTGTTCGGTCGAGAAGTCTCAAAGAGCCACGTCCAAGGTGCCCTCCAGAGAGACCAAGTTACCGTCCCGTGCCAGACCCCAAACGCAAGTGGTTCCCAAGCCATCTCGACCCAAACCGAGCCGCATTCAACCACCCAAGAGCAGCGTGCCCAACCGAGTCAAAGAAACCGTCGCCTCTTCCTCCAAGAAGAACGCGCCGCCGCAGAAAACCTTCGGTTTCATGAAAGCCACGTCGTCCTCCGCAGCCAAGGAACTAGCGCCTCCCCTTCAGCGCCTGAAACCGCCGGCGGTGCAGCGTAACAAATTGATCAGGGTGGCATCCAAATAAGAAACTGCACCACCTCAACACTCCCGAAAATATCCGTAACCGAGGAGGCAGCGTAGTGCCAAACGAAGCACACCACAGATCTTAGAGTTTGTTAGGAGCATAGAACAAAACAATTCGCACAAAGAGAGAGAGAGAAAGAATTTCCATACAGAAACAAAACACATCCTAACGCTTCCATCCGACAGAAGCGCAGAACTCGAACCCGCGACTAACTTTATAAATACACAACCTCATTAAAACAAATGCCGGATATCGACCAATGAGATAGCGTTGTTATTATGACGTTTACGGTAAAAGCATAACAATGAGTTAGCGTTGTTACGAAGCGTACAATTGGCCAGACGTTGCATTTTTGTGTGTTGTGATTTGTTGTTCCGAAAAATTCAAACTTTATCGACGTAGCAAGTTCTATTTAGATTTTTGTCATCGTGTAAAATCGTTGTTAGAAGTCGGAGATCCACGTGTTGGTTCTGTGATATTGCTTATATTATATATTCACGCTTTATCTATAATCCAAAAAAAAAACACTAAAAAACACACAGGTTAGAGCCGAGCCGAGGTGAGCATTTTGGTTTCGAAAATCTCCAAAAAATTATTAAATTAATCTTAAAATTTATTTATTTATAATCACGATTTTTTTTAAATTAAACTCGAAACTGACTGCACATCTCTATTGTTCACGATTGTTCACTTGCGAACAAATATTTACAACTTTTAGGCATCTATGACATCACCGCCCGCTTCTACGTCACTTTCCGGGTGACGTAGAGAGTCGGCGTTTACGTCATCATACGGGGTATATATTTTTGTAAGCATTACCGAGAATACAGGTTGTTAACGATTTGTTTGTTTACAATATTTAGAAAGTGATTTTGATGGAAACTGTAATGATAAATAATGTTGCCGATTGTCCACCGTTAGTTACAGAAAAGTCTTTAATGAGGAAAAAATAAAAAAAGATATATTAATAAAATTTGATGACTTTATCCAAGTTCGTGTCTTTGTTTTCATTTTTAAAGAAATAATTCCATCGGTTTCGGCCAAACACTACCGTTAACGCGTACAGTTCTGTTTTTAAAAATTTGAAAATTTAAAAATTTCTACGTCGTCCAATTATAATCGACGATTTCAAATTAAGTGCGGGGGGCGTGTATAACATAATTTTAACCTAACACCGCCATTTTAAAGTAAAATAATCGCACAGAAAAGTTTGTAATTCGATTATTTTTAAGAAATTAAATATTTAAAGAAAATTTTCTATTTATAAAAAAAAAAATTGAAAAAACTCCTCTCGTATCGCCATCTGTCGGCAACAAATTCAAACTGTCGACGAATTCGAATCGCCACCCAACGATAAATTATTTATCGCGATAGATAGAAAACGAGCCAGACGATTAATTAATTAAACAATTTAATGCATAAAAATTTATTTCGCTTTAAAAATTGTACACTTTTACTTTCACGAAATCCTTCGTGAATAATAAAGCTTTTAAATTAAAATTAAAAATAAGACGAATTTGAAAAAAAAAAAAAAAAATTCAAATAATCGGATCGATTTTTAAATTAATTTAAAAACGAAGATAGCGTTGCGGTAATAATTTCTATTTAAACCGGCAGGTGTCGCATGTGTTAGTTATAGTAAGAGAGGCAAATGGCGGACTTCGATGCGATTTACGAAGAAGACGAAGATCAAAGCTATCTGGACGAAAGCGTCATCACCGTATTACCAGAACCCGTAGTCATTAGAGGTGCGGGAAACATAACCGTGTAAGTAAACCCGCTCGACTTATCATTTATCAACGACAAATGCTAATTAACGTTATCCAGTCGAGTTCCCTCCATTGTTTGTTTTCCTTTTTTTCTTTTTCTTTTCCTTTTTTTTTCTTCTCGTTTTCTCAATGATGTTTAACTTAAGCGTTTTGTGTGCACACGAACGTTAAAGTACGATGGCGTGAATACGTAATAGCGCATTATTAATGAAGTTTATAAATCTGTTATTAATTAACCAGTGTTTAAAAGTCCCGTGTAATTTCCAGTAATTTCGTCGTCGGGGGAAACTTATCCAAACCTGTTTTAAAATCTGCGTTTCGACGTAATTTCGATTTTTGTTATATCGAATTTACGTAAGACGGTGACTGATGCTTCGTTTTGTAACCCTCGGTGTGAAATCTGTGGCCGTGAAAGTCGGATTTTGTAGTCGTGCCGGTTGTCTGTACGTAAACAAAATGTATGTAAGCGGATGACGAAAAGGTCTCTCGGATCCGTGGAGACCGTTTAGGTCGTTTGGATCCGGATGCGTCCGACTTGTGGATCGGGCGAATCTGCGGTTTGCGTGAAGATTTCTCTCGTTGGCCGAAAACCAAGAGTACAGTAGTGTATGGCCGTGGGATGTGCGCTCTCCGGTGAGTCCGTTTCAAGTCCCGGTCGGATCCGTGGAAATTCGCGGGGCCGTTCGATTTTGGATACGTCTGGCTCCCGTCTCGTCGGTACGGGTGAAGACGAGTTTTTTTGGCACGGAATGGATTTAAAAGTAATTTACGTATAATGTGAACACAAATCCAATAAATGTAAACGGAGTAAAATGAGACCGTCGACGATAAAATAAATGCCGGCGTGTGCTTTACTAACTGAAAAAAATGGACTAGTGTTTCCTTTGCTGTCAAATCTTTGGATCCTCTATTTTGGAATGGAACGCGTGTACGACTTCATTTTTGATTTTTCGGATTCCATTTAGAAGATCCAGCATGGTTGTCAAAAATACGGGTCTATTTTTTTTCTATTAGTAAAGCAAGTACTAGAGTTTATTTTTTGGTTCCTCTGCGTGTTTAACTAAACAGACCAAAACACACAAAGGAACCAAAAAATAAACTCTAGTACGTGCTTTACTAATAGAAAAAAAATGGACCCGTATTTTTGACAACCATGCTGGATCTTCTAAATGGAATCCGAAAAATCAAAAATGAAGTCGTACACGCGTTCCAATCCAATATAGAGGATCCAAAGATTCGACGTAGCAAAGGAAACACTAGTCAGTTTTTTTCCGTTAGTGAAGCACACGCTGGCATTTATTTTATCGTCAACGGTCACTCCAGTCTATACAAATTTTGTGAAGAAAATAATAAATATTAGTTTTTGTTTATAAGTCAAAGTTTGTATTTATTAGATTATAAATTGTAAAATAAACAAAAGTGACATTTAACAAAAGTTTAGCAGTGCTCAATATTATACAATTATGTGTATTAAAATAGTGCTCCTTGAAGTAAAACTATAAAATAAGGACTAATTGTTATAGATTTATTATATTATATAATTTCGGTAATATAAAAAAAACTGCTTTTGTTGGAATTTGTAATAAGGAAATGAGATTTTTATATTTAAAAAAATTTGTAATTGCTGACGTATGCATTGTATCCTTTGGGTAAATTCCATTAGTGTAAACAGTGTCGCGAGATAATTCGTTATCAAAGTCTGCACGAATTTATTACGCCATGGATAAGTTAACAAAAATCTCTCGAAATTTATTTATAAATGTCTTAAACGCAAAAACTAACTTATGGAAATTTTTAATTAAGAATGTTGTGTCTTTATCTGTCATGGATAGTTATAAATTGTCTGTATTAAGAGTGTTAAAAACGATTTTTGTGTATAATATTCCAATTAAACTATAGATTTTCGACAATCTGTTAACAACTATTGTAGAAATAATCAAAGGTAAAGAATCATAATGCAAAATTAAGCAGAAGTAAATGCGTAATGCATTCTCTATCTGTAAAATGTTGTGCCGTAGCCGGTTTGAGTCTAAAAGAGCGAGCAGAAGCCGTCAAAGACAATTTAAAATTGGAACAGAAATTCCGAATTGTGAATATTTGTAGAAAGAACAAATGAAAATTTATGGTTTAGTATGATTAAAAATGATCCTGGAATGAAAGTTATGTATTTCAATCTTTAGAATGCTGTTGAGAAGTAATGGTAGAGAAGTAAGAGCATTTTATTGCCAATATACCCTTCCTTTATCTTCTAAGAAATGTGTAAAAAACGGAGCAGATTGTCTTTATCTAAGTAAAGTCCAAAAGAGAAAAATGCGAGACTCACAATTGATCATTAGAAAGTATATTATGGGTATTCCTTGCTTAATGAATTATTTGATTAACATGTGAAATTAATTGCGATAATCCCTGTGTGTGTGTGTGACAGAAGTTTTAATTTATGTGGCTTTATCAGCTGTTTTTACTTAACATAGATATCGTGTTTTGATTGTATGATTGAGGGATTAATTAACCATATTAATGGAGGGATATCTATATTCTATACGTTTATCGATTCTTTAGCATTTTGGATTGTTTGAAATTGTATGTGGAAGTTAAAATGTTCTCTCTGAATACAAATGCTTTCGAGACTTAATCGGATTGACGTCAGATAGCCTACTACTAAATACTTAATTTGAACAACAACAATGGATGAAAATATATTAATAGATAATCGTCTTAAAACATGGATTGATTCTAACTTGAGTCGAGGATGATTAAAAAAAACAAACACGAGACGTGCTTACATCCTTAAAAAGTTATTTATAAGGATGTAGATTTTCAGTCTTATCTTTGAAACTTACTTACTCTAAATTATCATTGATTTAAAAAAATATATTTTCTGTGAGATTGAAAATGAAATAATGATATATTATTTAAATCTGAAGAAGATTAATGGAGGATATGCACAAATGAACCATTTGTCCTGCATTATCCTATTTCGATTGCCAAATTTTGAAGATAATGCCAAAGATTAACTTAAATATTTCATCTATAATGGGATTCACTTTTGAAAGATAAATGAAGAGAGATACTTTTCTCGATTTTCTGTGCCATCCTTTTCTGTGATATTTTTGTATTCCAACATCCTCTATAAATTAGTTAATGTAATGACCATTTGCTGTAAGAGATTGGCAAATTCTTGCTAAAGAATTAGCAAGAATTTTGTCATTTATTAAAATTTAAATTATAGACTTTTAGAGAACAATCTTAATATTCTGCTAAAATCATATAGTAAAGTGTTGTTTGCATACATTTACCATGTGACTAAAGATCATAAGATAAGAAAGTTATCCGTTTAATACAAAACAAAACTGGGAAAATTCTCTAAGTTGGCAGAATTTTAACGAGAACTGTCAAAAGAATCTTATAGGCTATAAAACAAGATGAAAGACATCATAAACAAGATAATAAATTATCGAATTAAAATGCAACTCTACTAATGAGAATTTTGAGACGTACGATTGGACAAAAGCTATTTAATTTGCTTAATACATCAAAAATTGTGACTGACAGTTTGCTTATTTTTGTATAATTTAGTAATGTCGACTTGTAAATATATTATACACTCCGACAAAAATAAATTTAATTTATTTGGCAGTAATTGGAAGAGAACTGCATTTTGTAAACGTGCCAAAATTCTTGATTGAAAATCTCGTAGAAAGCGGTTAAAAATTCGTTTTCGAAGATAACAGATCGAGACTATGTTAGATTAAACAGAATGAAGACAAATACATATTTATATGGAAAGAAAAATGGATCCGTTTATTTGCAGTGCTGAACTTGAAATTTTAATTTACTAAATAGAATAACCAAGTTAGAAGAATTATTTTAGTAAGATACAATCCTTGATTTTACGCAGAATATATCAGAAATTGGTTTAAACAAATTGATTAGTTATCTAAATTTTGGCTGAATATTATTCAAAATTAAATTTTAGCTATCATATTTTTTGCCTCATGAGATACGCCATTATGCTGGATGCTCATTTTTTTACATCAATTTACTGGGGAAGGGAAAGTATTCATAAGACTTGTCTTACTTATTCTAATTTTCTGATAAATTTCAGATCTAAAACAGTACATATAAAGCAAAAAATACAGTATTTTAGATCCTTCTATTTTTTAAATTATAAATGATTCTTTAGTAAAAACATCTTCTCCCCACTTGCGTAACGTATCCGTCCTTACGTGTCCAACGGCTGTCAAAATTTGTTTTACAAGTAATTTCTAGTACATAAGACATAAACAAATAATCATTTTTATAAAGTCTAAATCATAATTAAAAATAAATTTTCTCATTTATTTTCTGGATTTTAACGTCCTTTGACTTTTTTGTCTTCCGCTATAAATCACTTTGACTAAACAATGAAAGATTGACGGGTATTTTAGTGATAAATGCTTTTAAATTGTTTATTCTGTATTAATGTACAAACATTTAGCAACTGCGTAAATTTCATTTGAGTTTTTGCCAGTCTCGATTTCTGTTTTTAAGTGATGTTAATTGCTCAAATATAATAAATGATGTTAATTGCTCAAATATAATAAATGATGTTACTGTTTGCAGTTTTCACTCTCTCAAACAGTAATTAAATTATATATCTTATTATTAAAAGATCAATTTTTTTGGTGATGTAAATTTGCTTAATTTTAACATTTATTCTTTAAATTCTGCACCGCACACAAGCTTTACTTCTATAATAGCAATTCATCGTATGTCGTATCTTATTTTCAATTGATGATAAAAATTTGATGGTCAAAATCTACTACCGACACCATCATTTTAATACAAAACGGATTGTGTTAAATTATCATTTAAATCGAAATTCCAGATGTTTCTTAGGATATAGATTGCTCTATATACTCTATTGCTACAATATTTTGAAGTCTTTTTAAGTGTGTTTGCTGTTAATTATAGATAAGCCTCATATGACAAATATCTATTTACTATAAAGTGCTTTTTGAATATTTTTGTATAAACAACAGGATCTTGGTTATTACAAAAGTCTTATTATGAAAAAATATAATATATGTATATGTGGGTTTTTTCTTAGTCCTTAGGAACATTTATTACTTCATAAAAGAAATTTTTATATATCTTACTTTACACAGTATTCCTTGAAACTACTTAATAGATAAACACAATATACCATATTTTTTCAATTGTAAAGAGCACCATGATTTTATAATTGACTTTTAAGCTTGTTTTAAAAGTTTTTTTCTTCCATTTTTAAAAAATCTATTTTATTGAATCTTGATAAGTAACAAGTTAGCAAAACAATATTAATTTTGTGGAATTTGCAACGTTTGGTGGCTCTGTTTCTGTGCTCTTCTGCACGTATGATAACTTTTCTTCCAATTCTTCGTCAATGTCGTCTCAAAGACCTTTAAAGAAGAATTTAAATTGGGGCTTGTTGCCTACGAAACTCTTTCAAATTGATGCAATTGTCGAGCAGTATAGCCAAAAGTCTCTTGCATAATTCACCATGATAAATGCCAATTGTTCCTTTGGATGTGTCTTGATTATGGATGAGCAAAAATGATTTTAAAAAAGTAGCTACTGACATTTGTTAAAATTTTGTTTTAAAAGTCATTTAAAATGTAATAGGACTATTTATGATCTGTAGCTTTACTCGCTATAATAGCTTTGACAGTTTTCTTAAAAGTTGCAAAAGCATCTCTTTCCAGTCTTTTTACTATTGGGGGTTTTATGGCAAAACCCAACTGCTTAACTAAAAAGCTTCCCCAGAGCAGTGTTTGCCAATTATCGAAATTTCTTAATGGAGAGATCGGAATCATTTCTGTGATTTTAAAAACGGTAGAAGGAATGCTTCAGAAAAGACGATGCCAACCGATGAAGTGGTTTGACGAGAACGAAGTGAGAATTTCAAGTTGTTCCGTCACAATGCAAGTTTGCCATTTGTAGCTTTTTTACAATGCAGTTCTTCTAAAAGCAAGAAAAGCTTCCCATCACGAATACTCCTAATGTATTTTAGATTTAAATTAAAATATTTTTGTTTATTGATCAAAAAATTTTTGGACAAAATAGTAGTTGTAGTTTACATGTTCTGAAAAAATAAAATGACAATGTATGGCAGCATCAGTTAATGAATGTCTTCAAAAGTGCTTTGTGAAATGAGTATAAATTTGTGTATATGAAAAATATAAAACCTTTCTGTTCTATTTAATTAGTGTTGGTAAGATTTTTATAAATTGCACTTTATTTATAAATAGAAATTTCTTAAAATTTATCACTATTTCCGGAACTAATGCTCAATTGATTGTGTATTTAAACAAACAAAATGCATTTCTCGAATGAGGTTTATCTATATTATAGTATATTTTGTCATTTGGATTTATTTTCCACTGTTAAGTGCACAGTTCTCTCTACAGTATGGATGCTAAATAAGAAAATTAGGTATTTTCATTTGTCTAAATTCCAAATTTTTTGAGTTCTGAAATAGTTCAATGTTAATGAAAACAGTTTTTTATTACATAAGAAATGAAATAGTAAACATTAAAACTAAAAATTAATATTTGTTTTTGGTTCTGTTTGATTGTTGAAACTGTCCAATTTTTGTCATTGTGATACGAAGTAGACTTGTTTGTGTTAAATTATTTTCTACGGTAAAAAATCTGTATGTTACACCTGACATGAAGTTTTGTGTGGGGAGAAGTGACTTCTGTATTAGACATTAGTTTTGGAATTTATCATTGATTATTAAAGAAAATATTCCATTTTTTGAGTTTTATAATTTAATATTTATAATATTAACAACTCTTTCCAGTGAGCAGTTTCTTTATTAAAATAGCCACATCTGTGGGTTAGGCAATAATTTTATTAATATCCATTATTGAAAACTTCAATTTTTTATAATGTCCTCATTTTCTTTTATAAAATAAAATTATTAACGTCACACTATCGGAACCTGTGACCAGTGCTCTATGCGTATACATTAAATATTGCTTGACAAATGTTTTCGAGCGTTCTGTTTGCTCTTCTTCAGGTCAACTGAAAGAATTCCTCGGACGGAGTGTATATTATTCTTCTCTAGGATCGGGTGTCAGTTCTGAGGGGGTGGGTCACTTCCAGTATGCGCGGCCGTGCGGCGGATTGGCGTCCAATAGTGATTGCCAGGCCAGAGACAAGGTTAGCTCCTCTTTCCAGCAGATATCCGGCACGGGAGGCTGACCACAGCCCTAGCCACATATGCATCGGACCCCGAAATCGAAGTACACTTCGAGAAGGCTACCATTATTGTCAACACGCCCCATCAGCAGCAACACAGATGGCTGGAAGCCGCGGCTATCCACAACACCGATCGGCTAACCACCTAAAGAAAGAGGAGCTAACCTTGTCTCTGGCCTGGCAATCACTATTAGACGCCAATCCGCCGCTTCCTCCCCGCCACACGGCCGCGCATACCAGAAGCAACCCACCCCCTCAGAACTGACACCCGATCCTAGAGAAGAATAATATACACTCCATCCGGGGAATTCTTTCAGTTGACCTGAAGAAGAGCGAACAGAACGCTCAAACGTTTGTCAAGCGATATTTAATGTATACGCATAGAGCACCGGTCACAGGTTCCGATAGTGTGACGTTATTTTCATCCCGGTGCAGAGAATAGAATAGTTCCTGCATTTAAAATGATTCATAATAATTTAAATAAAATTATTATGAATCAGTTTAAATTCTCTATTTGTAACAAAGATATTTTGAACAAAATGATGATATATGGTTTACAATTTCAATTCTTACTTATATGTACGAAAACTATCTGTAAAGTAACTTCTGTTTTTTTGTGGTAGATAGTGGAGATAATGGCACCGGGTTTGGCAGTGGCATAGAGTGAATGAATATGCATCCGGCTGTGGCAGAGTGCAGGTTTTGTTCTCTGTCGTCTTGACATGACTGCCGTTCAAAATGTATTCTGCCACTCGGGAATCCCGCCATCTGTGATCTGTGCTCAATGAGAAGATTTCTGTTAGCCAAAAACTAAAGCTGTTGAAATCCATCATCATCTGTGCAAAGTTTTCAAAGAACATAGTGAGATAATGGTACCGTATATTCAAAAATGAGCAGACATGTCCACAATAAGCAGAGAAGTGGCTGGCCATCTGTAACCAATAAACTTACACAGAATATTGATTGAAAGGTTAGAGAGAATTGTCAGTTCACAATTTCAGAACTTACTAGAAAGTTTTGTACACAATTCTTCATGAAGTGATCATTGACATGGATGTTCTATAACAATGGAATACTGCAAAAAATGCTTAAATTTGGTTGGAGACTTGAAAAATAGAGCAAAGGTGTAGTTTTAACTTGTGTAATAAAATTCCTTTCACCATACTGGTGATTTTTTTTAATAATCAAGCAGAAGTTATTTTCTGGATAACCTATATAGAATTGACATGTCAGTTGTATTCTTAAAGAACATTTTCTGATATCAGTTTGTACAGAGTTACTTTTTTCCCAATGCCCAAACTTAGTCGTTATACTTGAAATCTGTATCAAACCAAATCTGCTCAAATCAAACCAAATATCTGGCAAGCTTGGGACCAGAAGTGCTCTGGATTTCTGCATTTTCCAGTTTTATAGATACAGATGAAATAAACAATGAAAAGTAAAGAATGAAATAGTATTCGGCACACGGTATGCCAATGGTCACATTGGAACCGGTGTCGTGTGCCACATATACCACAGAAACTAAAACAAAGCAGCCATGCACCAAACTACAGCCATACTATGGCCTGCAAAATTTAAAAATAGTTTTCTGGTAATTGAGCTTTATGGAAGCAGGATAGTTGGTCCGATACCATATCTATAGTATTTGACTTTGCAACATTCTACATTCAGATATGTTGTTTTGTTTTTGAATTTCATTACAATCCTGAAAGTGATTCTGATCGACTTTAGCAATTAGTGTGTGCAAGTGCAAAATTTGCATTGAATTTCTTTGCTTTGAGGATGAAATTCGTATGTTCAGGACTGTAATGAAATTCAAAAATAAAACAACATATCTGAATTTAGAATTAGTATTTGACTTTGCAATACTAGAGACATGGTACTGGACTAACTATCCTGCTTCCAGAAATCTCAATTATTAGAAAACTATTTTTAAATTTGGCACTGTGTGTACGTGCACATATACAAAGGATGGTTTTGATAAACAAGATCTCTGTTTTTATAAAATTAATTTGGAAAGAGGTGGCATAATGTGAACAGTTTTAAAAATAATGGAATAATTATTTTGAATGACATTTTTCCAAATATTGGATTTGTTCTGTAATCTGTGCAAAAAATGCATTTCTGTTTTTCCTTGGTCCAATCCCAAATTATAGCTTGAACTGTCTTTCGATAAAAAGCATTGGTTTTCCTTTGATTCCAGGAACTGCCAGAAGTCTGATGGCGTCTGATCCAGATTATAAAAGGGAAGTTGGAGTAATCTTTGTGATTTAGGCACCTTTATACCATTTCCTTACATCAGTATTTATTGTGTGCAAGAAAAGACTTTTTTCTTGGCCTTACTCTACAAGTTCTTTTTAGTGCTCATAAGTTTTGCAACCCTTTACCAACTTAATCTGTTTCTTGTTTTGTACACAATGAGGAATATGCATTTTTGTTTTATTAAAACCTTCCGGAAGTTGCGATCGATCTGGCAGGTACATTCTTCGGGTAGCATAGAATCTGGCAACTTTGATTATCTACCATTGCTTTGTCAGTTTCTCTTTGTTAGATGACACTGCATATTTTTCTCGACACTACCTTAAATTGTATCTGAGAGCTACCACAGCCTATTAGACTACTTTATTTTATTGAATTGACAAAAAGAATGGCAAATTGTAGCAAATGTTAGTCGAGTCAATGAGGAAAATTTGACGATTGAATTTAAAAATGAAAGTGATGTTGCTGAAAATTATATCAGAATTTTTTGAATATTCCATTCACTATATCAAACAAGAAATTTCAGAAGTTAACATGCTAACACAGGCATGGCCAACATACGGCCTGTCTAATGAATTTGTGGCCTGTGATCAATCTTTCAATATTAGGTTGTGAAGTCTGACTAGCTCGATGAAAAATTCTGATGCCTAAAAAAGAAAAAAAAAGATTAACAACTCATTGTGTGTTTAGAGTTAACCCTCCATTACAAATCTCGTAAGTACAGCATAGTGTTGATAAAGCATGATAATGTGAAAAATGTATCTGTAATCTTTATCTACAATTCAGTCTCTACGGGTGACACCATAATGAGATCTCACACCACCTCAAAAGCTTTCTAGGGCAGCCTCTGGTTCAGCCCGTAGAAAAAATTTTCTTTCCAATCCGGCCCGGGGGCAAAAACTGTCGGCCACCCGTGCTAACATATTAGTACATATGTTACGGACCAAGTGATTAATAGGGCATTATTCGTAATGCCCTGTCATTCTGACTAATGACTAAAATTGGCAGGCAGTCTGATAAATATTGATTAATTTATTAAATTGACCAGACATTATAAATAAAGCTATATTCCCTTCAGGCAATTTGATTAAAAATCTCCACTTATTTCATTTTGAAATAATTCACAAAAAAATAAATACAGTAATTCTAAGTATTTTAAAAAAGAACATGGAATCTTTTAATTAAAAGTAAGTTCTATTAACTGTATTAATTAAACTAATATTAACGAAAAGTATTATTAACAAATTTATACTTCCATCAAAAAGTCAACTTACAGGAAACTTCTGGAATTTCATTTTTGATATAAATTATATAAAAAACTAAATGTTTTTTAGTTTATTTATTCGAACAATTAAGAATTTGATTACATTTGGAATTACGTAATTTTTTTTTTGCTTTGTAGCATTTGCATCTATTAGATTTGCAACCATATTTGCAGCAGCATCAACTATTGCCTTGGCCTCCAGAAATTGATGACATTCTTGCACATTCTCTAAGCGAAATTTCTGCACTCGGTACATCTCCGACAGAAATGAAGTTTTCTTTACAAACAGTAAACAGTAAATTGGTTTCTGGAATATAATATGCCATGTTTGGTACTCAGTTTGTAAAGGTTTTTATCTTTAGCCACAACAATGGCACCTAAAATATTTTTTCCATTACTGCAGGCTCGGTCTACTTCTGGTACACGAATCCTTACTGTATCACCAACATTAGCTGCTGTGTATTTGGAATTCGATATATCAATAATTTTTTCTGCTTGCTTTTTAAGATTAAACAAAGCCATTTTCCTTGCTTTAGAGACACTTCTTATTTTTCTTCTATTTTTGGATCAACTGTTTGGATTTTTTCTTCTTCATTCACCAATTCTGTAATACTAATAACCCTGGTTTAGATCTTTTTCATGTGAAGATAATGTAGATCTTTCAACTTTATCAGTTATATTTCTATGTGAGGGTAGCATTATCAAATAATCTTTTATAATGTTTTCTTGAATGGTTCCTGATCTTTCAAAGTTTGAGCAACTTTGACTTACTTCATTGATAGTTTTAAAGTGTCTCTCCACATTAATGCTGGTCAACAATTTGTTGGGTATAAAGTTCTTTAGTCCAACTTTTAACTTTGCTCCAAACATGGCCTCATTGGGACTGCATTTTATACCAGTATGATGTGCTCGATTTTTCATCAGTTGTAATCTTTCTGACCATTTTGTTAGTATTGTTAGTCTCCAACCAAGAACTAAGCATATTTTCTTCATCTTGATTACATCTTTCTACAGAACCCTGACTTTGAGTGCCTGGGCTTTCCATGCACCATTTTTAACTCAGGCCACATATTACACATTTCTTTGATGACATTATTGGCAAATTCTCTGCCATTTTCACTTTGTAGAATATTCAGTGCACTGAAAATTGTAAAAATGTCTAAAAGAACATATGCTACATCTTAAGCCCTTTTGGTTTTTAATGGTGGTAATTGAACAAATTTTAGTTAGATGGTCTTGATACACAAGTATAAATTTATATTGCTCATCGACTTGCAACTATCTATAAGATTGACCTGACTCTCAAATTCATTTTATTACATAAAATTGGTTTAACATTTAACTACCAAGCCTTTCTTAGGAACATTGTTTTTTCTGACAGATTTCATATAAGTTCAAATAAATTATGATCATCTCCCTTGTAATATTTTTATATTTCATACTTAATTCTTTTTCCATACAGTTTCTACTGCCATATCTAATAGCAATATGGGCATCATGCAATATCTGAAATATTTCTTCGGTGTGAATGTAATACAGTAATACCTCAACTTACGCTACCCCAACACACGCAAACCTGGAGTTACGCGATTTTCAAATCTCTTCGATTTGTCTTTTGTTTGAGCACCACGCAACTCTTGATTACTCACTCCCTCCGCACTACTGTTCGGCTTACATGTTCGGACGTGTCGCACGGAATCGACACATATCTACAATTTATTTTGTGTTATTTATTTCTGTGTTTGTTATATCTACGGAGACTCGAGAGACTCTACTATGTCATCTAAACGAAGTAGAACTGATTCTTCTGCATTAAACAAGAAAAGAAAAACTATCTTTGGAATGTAAAGTTAACATTGTTAAAGATTTCGATACAAAAATGAAAATTTGTGAATTGGCAAAGAAGTTTGATCTACCAGAATCGACAGTCAGAACAATTATAAAAGGTAAAGAAAAAATTCTCGAAGCTGTGAAAAATGCTTAATCTTTAAATTCAAGCATCATTCATAAACATCATGGTATTATCGCTGAGATGGAAACAATGTTAAAATTATGGTGTGATAATCAAGTAAATGTGAAAAACTATATAATAATATAATTTGTTATACATATGTATTATCTAAGATTTTATTAAACATTTTTTTTTTCTAAATTACTGTTTTCTTTAGTCTCCTACCCCAATTAAAAATTATTTGTATGTCTTTATATGCGAAATTATATCTCGACTTACGTGGTTATCGCTCAGTCCCACCTATCGCGTAAGTTTGGGGTATTACTGTATTTAATCACATTACCTCTTTTACAGACATAATCAATTTTTTTTAAATTCTGATAGATGTGTCATATTCTTCCAGTAACTTAGAAGTAACTTTCATTTTTGACACTCTCACTTTTTGTATCATTGACAAATATGCTGATTTTGTAAAATTTAATTTAATTGTTCTGACTTTTTTCTGCTATGACTTGTTTAATCGGTTGTTGAAGCGATTATTCATATCACTTAATGATTGCTCCATGATTGTTACTTTTGTTAAAGAAGAAAACACTATTTTAAGAGACAAAAGTAAAATTAAAATGTTGCACAAGATTAATTACTGGTCACATAAATTTAAAATTTGGTACTAAATGCAATATGCATGCACAACTCGGATGCGAATACAAAGGAATACATGTTATCATTTCAAACTTTCTTTTACAAATTCTAGTGTAAGAAAAGTAGCACATTTGGTAATAGGTTCATTTCAGACAATGCAGATCATCAGTCAAATCAGTGTTCCAATGTGTTACAATTTCAACAACAGACTTGAAAATAATATTAATGAATTTCTTCATTTGGGTAAAGTTACAATTTAGTTCTTCAATAGTTGTATCTGTAACTCAAATTATGACTAAAAGTTAAAAGTAATCGATACACTTTAAAAGCCCAATAATTGAGAATTTATCCATGTACGGAGAGTCGACATTACGAGAATATTGACGGGAACATTTTAATGGGCGAATGATAGATTACAATTTAGAGTGATGCATTTTACAAAACAATTTGTTTTCAAATAAAATTAAAATCCATTGTCACTTCCCAAATGCATATTTGTTGATCTGTGCAGTATCAAAACCAGGGATTTTGTATTTAAGTTTTGGATATATTCTGGCGAGTTGTGAGATGAAACTTAATTTTTTTATTAGAAAGAAAAATGAAGTAGATTCAACAGATTGAAGTATAAATGTGTTTCAACACATGTGCAGTTTGAGGATGCTGCAATATTATGATATGACTAACAGTTTGCTACTAGAGAGCAGATTCTACAGAAAAGTATCTTCATGGCAACAATACAGGCTGTTATTTGGTTTCTGCATTTACAAGAAAGAGAAGTGAAACAAATTTGTGAGGAGATGCAGCAAGTGCTTGGACATGACTGGCTGTCTGATGGTGATGTGAAAAGGTGGAAGCATGAATTTTGAGATGGTTAAGTCAGCCTAGTGGATGGCCATCATCTGCTTGGAATGACAACATGGCATCAAAAGTGCTGGAGTTATTGATGGTATAGTACACAAATTTGGCATTAGTTGCAGATCAGTTTGCAATATATTGCATAAAGATCTGCAATGTGTCCAAGGTGTCTGTGTGATGGGTTCCAAGAATGCCAAGCTTTCTTTCCAAAATCAAGAAAGAAAGGAATCATGCAGGCACAATTTGGAGTTCTTACTCTAATCCAGATGGTCAAAAAAGTCATGAATGAATGCTTGGTTTATCTACATAATCCAGAAGCCAAACAGTGGAAGCACTCATTGTCACTGCTGCCCAAAAAGGCCAAACTGCAGCAGTCTTGTCCAGATGCTGCTGTTGGTTTTCAGGGTTTCTCAAGGCATTATCCTAATCAACTGCATGGACAAGAGAGTGACTATTACTACCAAATATTAGTTTGCTTCTGGTCAAGTTACATAAGAATCTGAAGAAAACAAGGCCAGGAAAAGATTGAGGTTGCACAATACTGCTCCTTCTTGTGACCAAATTCATCACCAGATGTGGTCATCAGCATAAATATTAAATTTTGCTGTACCTGTGTTATTTGCCCTATATTGTACCGTTGGACTTCTTTCTCGTCTGGAAAACGAAGAAGCCTCTTTGCGGATGCTATTTTTCTTGCGAAGAAGCCATCATTTCCGAAGCGGAGAAGTGGTATCGCAAAATACAGAGTTCCATTCTGACAGCCTCCAACAAGTGATCTACAGATGGGAAAAATGCTTAACTTTGCAATGTGACTATATAAAAAAGACATAAGGTATATGTCAAATTTCAGCCTGCTCTGCCCACATGTTCTATGCAAGGCACAAAACTTTTTGACTGCCCCACACAGACCTGTGTGCATGTATATAAATATCATGTATAACGTGTGTGTCTTTTAAGGCAAAAATTATGTATTACAAGAAATACAGTAGAGCGTCAATTATCCGAATCAATTGGGGACTGGGGTTGTTCGGAAGATCAATGTTTCAGATAACCGATTATGTTCGAAAAAATATATTAATTTATCCCATCTTGACATTTTTCTCCGTTGCATTTCGCTTTGCGTTGAATTTTCGTTGATGTTAAGCCTAACAAAGACTATTGTATCATTAAAAATTATTTTTTTATTTTGTACGAACAAAATAAATATATTGAAAAATATAAAAACAATAAAAAATTATACTTCAGAAGTTAATTTAGTATCAAAAACGTAAAATATTTGAGTAGCCCAAGACATAGCCAAAGATTG
>NW_019384364.1:587844-649483 GCF_000671375.1 Centruroides sculpturatus | reverse complement strand
TAAACAAATAACGTAACCAACACCTTATTGCTTGCTGAGGGAGTTTTATTAAAAACGAACGTTTTCGATCCACTTAACGGATCATCATCAGGTTCGAATATATGAAAATGGAATACATCATAAATGGAACAATAAGTTCAAAAATTCAAAAATATCAATAAACTGATAACATATTAATTAATATGAATAAAAATAAATTGTAAACGATACCAAATAATAAATAATATACTACAACGACTAAACATTAATACTATGTTTCCTTTAAATCAATTAAATATCATATTTCAGATGATGCGCTACTTGTAAGCTTTTTAACGGCAAATTTCCAAGCCGAGGGAAGACCTTCCGCATCCCTAGCATTAATGCATCCGTCTTTAAGTTTGCTCCTGTATATCTCCATTTTTTCGGCTGTCCTCGCCAAAGTTGGTGAGTGTACTTGCCTCACGACTTCCGCTTCCTCCCATCCAACCAGGGATCCTTGGGCCTGCGCCATCTTTGCCAATATTGTCGTATTAGATCCTTTTCTAGCATCATACTTGTGTTCCCTAATCCTTACCCCGAGGTTTCTGGTAGTAACTCCTACGTAATCTTTTTTTTATTCCTAATAGCTGGTTCTCGTAGGGAACCTTGTAAACACCTGCCTTATCCTCTTTTTTAATAACCCCTTTATCGTTTCTAAGAATTTTATATAAGTTGGGAGCTCTTTTCAAAATCACCTTTGAATCTTTAACGCTTGCAATTTCCTTCATAATTCCTCCTAAATATTTGTTGAATGTAAATTTTGTGTACTTAGATGGACCTTGTCTGGAGCCTTTATCATTATTCTTCTCAAATTTTTTAACAATACCCGTTATAATATTTCTCTTATATCCTAAGGCTTCTGCTAACTGTGTGATCCTTTCGATCTCAGTAACCCAGTCTATAACGTTGTCGCAGTATAGAAATGATCCGTTGTCGCAGTATAGATGATGATCCGTTAAGTGGATCGAAAACGTTCGTTTTTAATAAAACTCCCTCAGCAAGCAATAAGGTGTTGGTTACGTTATTTGTTTATTTTTGCTGGGTATGATTGTATTCAACATCTTTTAATGTTTTTTATACTACTACAGATTTTTAAAGATTTAAATTTAGAATAACAATTACATTTACGTAATTCTACTTATTACTTTTGTTTATTTAACAATAACGTTTACGTTATTTGTTTATTTTTGCTGGGTATGATTGTATTCAACATCTTTTAATGTTTTTTATACTACTACAGTTTTTTAAAGATTTAAATTTATTTTCACATTGAAGTGCTGTTACAGAATAGCCATAGCTTTTAAAGCTATTGGCTATTTTTTCCCACACTTGTTTTTTTTTTAAAATAAGGAGACGAAAATATGCTTTCATTTATTTTATATTCATCAAGAAGCAAGTGTGTGGTTTCATCATTCCAATTAAATGTGGCAGACTGACTTCCAGGAGTTGCATCTGTTCTTTGTCTTATGTTTGGATCAACTGAAAACAAATAATTTAATTATATTTANAAATAATTTATTTTTTTATTTTATACGAACAAAATATATTGAAAAATATAAAAACAATAAAAAATTATACTTCAGAAGTTAATTTAGTATCAAAAACGTAAAATATTTGAGTAGCCCAAGACATAGCTGAAGATTGCAGCGCCACAGCACTGGCGAAAATTTAAATTTGCCGACTGGAATTCTTTCAGATGATTGACTTTCAGATAATCGACACTCTACTGTATACTGAATTTTTTGAGATGAGGAATAAATTCAAATTAAACTTTTCTTAACCTCGTTAATAATCCAAATGGACATCCATTAGTCAGATAATGAATCCCAGATGTAACATCAGAAAGAAAAATTGGATACACAGACATTCATTTTACAACTAAAGATTTATTATTATTTAGAACCATTATGTCTAGCTTTCTATTCTGACTTTGAGAATAAAAATTTGGTTAGAGTGTTTATAATCTTAACCCATTGCTATTTTTTTAACCAGTCCAAATAAAAACATGTTCCAATACTTGACTACCAAATCACAGAAAGTACATTGGTATCATTAGATATTTATTTACAGATTAAATTTGTGAAAATGAATTGTAGCATAATAAATGTGCCATCTCTAGAACTTGAATGTCTTATCACCATCTCACATAAGTCCCAAGATGGGGCTTATGTGAGATGGTGATAAGACATTGAGCACGATTTCACATTCGTAAAAGTTTTGATCGTTGCTTACAAAAAACTGATCCAAGTGATTTTTGACATTGTCATTTCAAGTAAATGTCTTACAGTTAACAAAAATTTGTATAGACCGGAACAAGTAATAATCTGAGTGTGCTCGATCTGGCGAATATGGTCGTTGTGATAGCACATCCCATCTAAGTTATAACAGTTTCTGACCAGTTACCAAACTTGTGTGAAATTTGACGTTATCGTGGTAAAACACTACACCTGTTTTGTTGATCAATTCTGGACGCCTTTTCTATTTGATGATATTACTCAATTTGTTTACTCGATGGCAGTACACTTTCGAATCAATTGTTAAATTGTCTGATAAAAGCTCCAAAAAAAATTTCCTTGAAATCCCACCAAAGAGAGCATCTCTCTTTAAGAACATGTGGAACCCATATATCAAGCTTTGAAACAAAACCAATTTGTTTCAAGTAATCATAAACAGTTCAATTTGACAAATTTAATCTCTTAGTGATTTCATGTGGTGTTATTCGGCAGTTTGCTTCAATCGTTACCTTTATTTTGTTTTCATTGGCTTCAACTGGCCATCCAGAACGTGGCACATCTTCAATATTGAAATTGCCAGAACGAAATTTTGTAAACCAGTTTTGGCACTGTCGTTCTGTCAATACATCATCTCCATACATGTACCACAATTTTTTCCTTGCTTGAACGGCATTTTGATTTTTTGGTAATAAAAAAGCAAAATATTCCGAAAATGATGCTTTCGATCTTCCATGTTTGATGGGACACAAAAAATAAACAATTGCACAAAATCAAACAAAATTTTTTACATGTAAGAATTAAAATACTAGCTGTCAAAATATATAATGATAATACAGTTTGGAATGAAAATGACTGGAAAAATATGACTAATCCGTCTAGTGGTAAAAAAAACGAACTTACTTTCTGAACAACCTAATATATACAAATTCATGACAAGTTGCTGTTAGTATTGAAAAACATGTAAAGTTCACCATTATTATCAAATATATATACTTGATTATACAATAAGAAACAATAAATAAGTAAAATAATCAGCAACTTGCCAATCAGAGAGAAATACTTGACATTAAAAGTGTCATTGATAGCAAAGTACAAGCAATAAAGGAAATTCAAAGTATGCTAAGCACATACAATTTATATGACAAAATGTATGATCCTTGGTAACAATTATTAGAAAGAATTAAGATCATTAAATTATAAATTTTCTTCTATAAACAAGCATTCACTATTATCAGGACTTATTATACTGGCTTAACAGACAATACAGAGTTTCACAGAAAAAAAATTTTTTTAAATTAAATATTAAATAAAAATTGTTTTCTGTGAAACTCATTATACTGCCTTAACAGACAATACAAAGTCCTGATAATAGTGAATGCTTGTTTATAGAAGAAAATTTATAATTTAGTAAGAAAAGGACATTGAGGCATTTTAATTAAACTAAGATCATTAATTAAAATTATACAATAAGTAAATATTATACAACGATATTCATTTTACAGTTCCAAAATACAAATGTCAGATCACAATCTCCAGACACTGGTTAATTCTTGTTGTGAAGTAGCCTTGCATATCACTGTATTATGTAGTTAGTTCTTTGTTGGAATTTAGTTTTTTCTCTTAGATACACTGGGCAAGTTTTATCCATTGTGTTGTGACAATTCTGTACTGTGTTTTCTCTTACGCAGTTAACACACTTCGATTTGTTTTGACAATCTTTATATAAATGATTTCCGTTACAATGGCTACACACATTTTCTTTTAAAGAACAATTTTTCACAAAATATCCAAATGATAAACAGCGATGGCACTGTGTTATAGGGGGAAAGTCAAAGACAGGACAGGTTGTCCAAAGAAGATGGATTTTTCTTGCTTTTATCATATTTTCTCTAATTTGTGGAGATACTTCAAGAATCCAGGAAATATCATTTTCATTTTTTTTTGGTTAAGTGGAAACCTTATGTTAATGTTTTCAACAAAAGTGCATTCAGTATAGGTGAGAAAAATGTACAGGTTTTGCTCAAAAATGTCTAAAGCAAGATCCTCTTTATTAAAGGTTTTCAGAACGGAAGCAATTTTGACTAATGGTGGTCTCTTTTTTGGCAAATGTTATATTAAACCTGGAATTTGTTCAACGTTCTCTTTAAAGTAGTTTAACTCATTCTTATGGTGATAAGACAACTTGAATGCAAGATCCTCCCTCGCCACCTCCCCAACATCATTTTATATAGGATATACTGTACAGTACATAGATGACATAATCATTCTATGCAGGACAACTCCAGACATCTCAGCCTTTGTTGACTCCATTAACGACAAACCGTATGGCTTGACTGTGGAAATCGATCAAGTGCACTCTACGGAGGTCCAGTTCCTTGACATCAACATTAAAATTGAAGGGTCGGCAATCCATACCAAGATGTACCGTAAACCAGGATCGGGTCTTGTGACCCAAATCAGTATAAAATTGCAGCCTATAATACCTTAATTAGGAAAGCGCACACTCACTCATCCATTCAACAAGCTCTCCATGCAAACTGAGATGTACTCATTGTATAGCCAGTGACCATGGGTACCCCAAGCTTGCCCTTAAATTAATCTACAGATTTCACCGCTCCCAAGATGCACTGCAAGTCCACTCCCATGATGAAGAAAGGATCCCAATCACTTACAACCCACATCTCAAATCACTATATATCAAGATATCTAAGAAGTGCCACATTCGCATTTCATACAGAAGATGTCCAACTGTATTTGACATTCTTTGTAACGTTTGTTTAAGTTTTGAAAGGACGTTTGTTTAAGTTATGGCAATGCAACAGTTGAACAATCTGCCTAGGGGGATGCTTTTCCAGGAGGTCTTTCTAAGGGAAACTGGCCCCTATTTAGGTATTACAGACGTGGAGAAAACCCGGAAAACTCCACATGGCCAGCCCGTCTGAGCAAGACGTGAACCTATGACTGAACTTTCAGTGTTCAGGGAACGAAGACTGCTTGGCCACTGGTGGGCCACAGAAAGGACATTACTAACCAGGACAGACTCCCCAGAGTTTACAGTATCCCAATTAAGGATCACAGATGCAATAAGAGAACTCATTTACATAGGCTCTACGAAGTGCTCCTTGGGGGGTTAGAATGAAAGAGTACATCGCTGACATACAGCACGAGAGGACCACCACTGCTCTTGCCGTTTACGTCAGTGATCCAGACATAGAACCAGATTTTAACCAGGCAAAAGTCATCCTCACCTCACCATACACAGAACATCTAAGATGGTTGGAGGCCATTTATATCTACAGATCTAGCCTCAACAACACTTGTATTAACCACAAAGACCTATAAATCTCATCAATTGCTACCAGCTAGAGTGCGCGTGCTCAGTGGAACATCATCAAGAAACACATATTCAAATTTCAAATCATGTTCTTATTTAATTGCATTCCAACGGAAATTCACTTTCACCTGAAGAACTGTTTATGGTTCAAAAATGTTTGTGGAAAACTGGTTTTTTTTTCTTTGTTGTTTGAGTTTCACACTGGTAACAGGCTTTGAGGTATGTAAATAACTTCACTCTAGTGTTGGTTAGTGTTGATTTATTCTATTTATTTATCTTTCAATAATGCAGTTTTGTGTGTGTGCATAAATTCATTATTTTTCATACTTGGTATCCAAGGAATGTTTAGTAACAAAAATAACCTGTCTGGATTAATGAATACTGATTTTATACATTGAAATTAGGAAATTCTTAATTAACTTAACATTGGTATCTCATGATGATAGTCAAATACATGGTGAATCAAACAGTAAAGACAATTTTGAAATTAACATGTAACTGCAAGGCAAAACAGCTGATGCAATTCAAACATTCATATTAGACGATGATTGGGTTAGTCACATGGTACCAGAAGGACAAAAACATGACTCTCCACTGCACAATTACACCATTGACAAACAACATGCCATAGTTTATTTTTTTTGGACAGAGGTAGGTAGTGAAACCTGTTAAAGTTTACTGTTAGATGGTAATTCAGATGGGGAGTGCAAGCACTGTGAATCAACAAAAAATTTACAAGCAGGTAGACTTATTCAAAGTCAGAAGAACAAGCCCATGAACATCACACATACCATCTTGCATCAAGAGGGCAAATGTCTTGATCAAAGAAGACTGATGAGTAACATTGACATGTATTGCTGCACGCTTGGGTGTCAGTTATGGATCTATACAAGCCATAGTGTATGATGGCTTGGGGTTCTGTAATATTTGCACAAGGTTGAGTTCACAAACAGCATTCTGATGAACACAAGCAACAATGTGTCAAGGTTGCAACCCAGTTCCTGAAATGCTACATAGAAGATGCAAGTATCTTGGAAAGAACTGTTATGGATAATGAGACATGGGTTCATCATTAAGAACTAAAGAACGAGAGAAAAGATTGGAGTGTAAACATCACTCTTTGCTAGCAAAGAGATGATATTCTGGTGTATTTTAAGGAACCTGGGCAAACAGTCAACAATGGAAATTATTGTGATTTGCTATATAACAGACTGAAATCCACAAGTTGTAGCAAATGAAGAGGACTGCTGTCCAAAATTTGCACCAAGACAGTGCATGTCCCATGCAGCAGCAGCAGCAGCATAGCAATGGTAGAGACAGTACACCAGCTTGAGTTTGAACTGCTTCCACACTCTTATTATAGCTCATTTGAGGGAGTGTGCTGTGATTTCAGGTTTACCTCTGACAACAATATAAGATGCTGTGCAGATGTGGCTTCAGGGGCAGCCAAAAATCTTTTTGAGAGGAATTCAAAAGTTAGTTCAGCAATACAGGTGCATTGCCCTGCAAGGGGAGTATGTAGAAAAAGATGATGTAATTTGTACACAATTATTGGTATTAAATGTGTTAAAAGGTTTTTGTCTTTACTTTTTGATTCACCATCATAATTTACTTCTCTAGTCCCAGATTTGTTTGTAATTAATTTGCAAATACCCCTAATTAATTAATTACAATCAGAGGTATTCACAATCCACTGCTTTTAAGAAAGCAAGTATTGGCAAGAAATGTCATGAAAGCATCATTTCTCTTGATCACAACTTCGTTAGTATGGGTTCTATGGCAAAAGTCATCAGCTTAAAGAAAACCTGCCTTGAAGGATGTTCACCAATTATAGAAATCCATCAGCAGAGGAATAAGTCTTATTTTTAAACTCAGAAATGGCACAAAATAATTCTCATAAAAGACAGTAATGTTGATCAATAAAATGTCCAATAAAGATGAAGCAAAAATCGCAACATTCATAGATGACAGTGTCAAAAACTTTTTAGGTTTGTTACTTCCCCAAATTGTCCAGCCTACATGCATGCTCAAATTCATCACTTTGGATAATTTGGCTTTTCTAAAAGCAAACAGTTTCCATTGTGAATATCTCTATTGACTTGGCCAAATTTTATTATCCATTTTAATTTTGACATTTTTTTTGCTTTTAAAATATTCTTATGTTTGTATTCATAATCAAGAATCGAGAGATAGAGTTAGGAATGCCTATTGTTTAAGTTCTAACAAAAGTAATTGGCTAACTTCTCATTCTTGATCCTTTGTTGCAAATACATCTTTTAATAAATAACGTAACCAACACCTTATTGCTTGCTGAGGGAGTTTTATTAAAAACGAACGTTTTCGATCCACTTAACGGATCATCATCAGGTTCGAATATATGAAAATGGAATACATCATAAATGGAACAATAAGTTCAAAAATTCAAAAATATCAATAAACTGATAACATATTAATTAATATGAATAAAAATAAATTGTAAACGATACCAAATAATAAATAATATACTACAACGACTAAACATTAATACTAAGTTTCCTTTAAATCAAATAAATATCATATTTCAGTTGATGCGCTACTTGTAAGCTTTTTAACGGCAAATTTCCAAGCCGAGGGAAGACCTTCCGCATCCCTAGCATTAATGCATCCTTCTTTAAGTTTGCTCCTGTATATCTCCATTTTTTCGGCCGTCCTCGCCAAAGTTGGTGAGTGTACTTGTCTCACGACTTCCGCTTCCTCCCATCCAACCAGGGATCCTTGGGCCTGCGCCATCTGGGCCAATATTGTTGTATTAGACCCTTTTCTAGCATCATATTTGTGTTCTCTAATCCTTACCCCGAGGTTTCTGGTAGTAACTCCTACGTAATCTTTTTTTATTCCTAATAGCTGGTTCTCGTAGGGAATCTTGTAAACACCTGCCTTATCTTCTTTTTTAATAACCCCTTTATCGTTTCTAAGAATTTTATATAAATTGGGAGCTCTTTTCAAAATCACCGTTGAATCTTTAACGCTTGCAATTTCCTTCATAATTCCTCCTAAATATTTGTTGAATGTAAATTTTGTGTACTTAGATGGACCTTGTCTGGAGCCTTTATCATTATTCTTCTCAAATTTTTTAACAATACCCGTTATAATATTTCTCTTATATCCTAAGGCTTCTGCTAACTGTGTGATCCTTTCGTTGTCGCAGTATAGAAATGATCCGTTGTCGCAGTATAGATGATGATCCGTTAAGTGGATCGAAAACGTTCGTTTTTAATAAAACTCCCTCAGCAAGCAATAAGGTGTTGGTTACGTTATTTGTTTATTTTTGCTGGGTATGATTGTATTCAACATCTTTTAATGTTTTTTATACTACTACAGATTTTTAAAGATTTAAATTTAGAATATATTATTAACTATTACATAATTTTAAAATACAGTATATTTAATTTTTGTGTTATTATTTAATATAATCTCTTATATTATATTATTATTATTTTTTTTTTTATAGCTTTGGACTGAGTAACAGATTCGATACGGAATTCCCCGCGGCTCTTTCGGCCAAGGTAATGTAACTCTTAAAATTTTAATGGATTTTAAATACTGCCTCTCACTTCTTACAATCTTGCCAGGTGGCCCCCGAAGAATACAAAGCAACCATCACCAGAATCAACAGCGTCCTGAGGAAGACGCTACCCGTCAACGTCAAATGGTTGTTCTGTGGATGCCTGTGTTGTTGCTGCACTCTGGGATGCTCTCTTTGGCCGGTCATCTGCCTGAGCAAACGGGTAAGTTAATTTAGCAGTGTAGTCAATGCAACTTTGCCCATTCATTTAGGGATGTTTTGGGAGAATTTCAGACTCCAATGAGTTTAATCATTTTCTATATACAGTAAGAACCCACTTAATGCAGGGGATGCGTTCCTAGACGACATAACACTAAGCGAAACAGCATTAAATGAGACCATTTTAACATAGAGTAAATAGGGAAAGGGGAACATGTGACCAAAAATTAACAAATTTTACTGTATTTTAAGTTCTATTATTATGCAAATTAATATAAAAATATGTTAAATAACACGTAAACATATGCACACAGAAATGTAAAGTTCATTTTTTGTGACAAAGGTCCTGGCTTTTCTGAAATTCTTATTTTTTGCAATAAAGTCGTGTAGTTTCATTTGTTGACTTTTTTTTTCTTTCCATAAGCAAATGTCAACAGTGGAAGATTGCATCCAAAACACCTCGTTTTTCTTTTGCACCCCTTTCAAAATCTGGATCATTCGCTACAATTTGATCAACAGTTTCATTTATCATTACCAAACTTTTACTAAAGAAATCTGTAGCAAGTTATTTGGGTTCTTTGTTTTCAGAATCTATTTTCCAGTTCTACATGAATTCCTTGTTCTGCCAGTTCTTGAAGTCATCATTGGTAAGGCTCTTACCAGAAACCTGCAGTAACTCCCCGACATCCTGCTCGTCTACATCTCTTGTATTGATTAAGTTGGCAATTTTGTCAACCTAACGATACAGTGATAGGCTCTTCTCGATGAGAATCTTTGGATACCTTCCATAACTTCTTCCACATTCCATTCATTCATGCATTTATCAGTTAATTCTTGCCAAGCCAAGCCAATATTTCCTATGGCATCCATAATGTTATATTTTTTCCAAAATTGCACAAAACAATCATAGATTTAAGGGAAGTACAGCACTACAAAGAATTGCCACCTTTTGCTGATTGGTTCGTGTTTGGGAATAATCGTATTATATACGAATCAATGAAATACTGCGTTAATTTGAATCAGTGTAAATTTTGAGCATTTTTTAGGTGTCAAGCAGACCGCATTATATTGAATCAGTGTTAAGCAGTGTCTTACTGTACATACATAATCCAAACAAAGTGAGCAGCATACAAAAGGAGACTACAATCCTACAAATCATCAAAGTTGCCAAATGGATATTTGGCAACTTTGTCCAGACACACTCATGCCTATTCTAGCATACTACTTCACATTTTCTCTTTCTGACTTGACACTTTGTTCTTTCAGATACTCATTTACTTGTTCCAACCAAGACTTTCTTGGTCTTCCTCTATCATGTTTCCCATCCATCTTTCCCATGTACACTCTCTTCAACAATTGTTCTCCTTTCATTTTCTCAATGTGGCCAAACCATTGTAGACTTATTTACTCACCTTTTTGAACCATTCTCCCTTTAATCCCACATTCCTCCAGCACATATTTCTCTCCTCATTGTGCCACACATTCCACTCAAATACCTCATTTCATGTGCAGTAATGGAACCCCTGTGACTCTTCTGCCATACCAAAATTTGGTTACCATACTTGAGCATGAGCACCCCAACACTCCCATACACATGCTTCTTTGGATGTCCTTTTATCCCTTGCAAATTTACTTATTGCACCCATCACCTGTGCTCCCACAGATAGATGGTAAAATCACCAGAGTTTACCGTTATTCCATTCGTATTTATCATGCTTTCCAAATAAACACATTCACTTGTTTCAGTTGTTCACTATCCGGCTCAATCATGCAGTCCGTTTCTGTTTGAACACAAAGGTGAACAATCACTTTATACTATGCTGCAAATGAATGTGAGTAAAACTATTCCTTGCATGCCTCTTCAAGATTAGACACAAGTGTCCAAAGCTCTTCCTGTCATTTGCATACAGCAGACAAGACATGTTCATTTCCAATTCTCATTCCAAACTTTGGCATTCTGGATCTCCTTATGCACATATCCACAAAAACATCAAACCACCACAGGGACGTAACACACCCTCCTCAATCGCGAATCACTCAGACACTTTGCCATCTACACATACATACTTGACATGAGAGAGCAGCAATGTACAAAAACAGCAAACTAGTTTACCTCTCACTCCATAATTACGTAATACTTGCCCTATTCATTTGCTCTATCATATGCTTTTTCTAGATCTGCAAACACTTTTTTACCCACATTCAAACATTTCTCCGCAATGCAAAGATCTAAATCTAATCTAAGCACCCCTTCCCTTTCGTAAATCCACATCAGATTTGCAGTCTGCTTTTCGGCTCCATTCTACGGAAGTGCAAATTTAGAAATCCAAGCCTGTTCCCGTAACGTTTGAAACATCAAATTAATATTTCCCGAAAATATCATGCATTCAGAAGTTCAGAATTATTTAATCACTAAATATAAAATTCAAATTACAAAATTAGAGGACAAACCAGTTTTATATAAGCTTTCACTTCTAACATTTGAAGGAAACTGTCAACGTGGATATCTTTACCACTTGTGCAACTGTAATAAGTTGTATCACATATTGAAACATACAGTGAGCTATCTAATCTGGCTGTTTATCTAATTAATTAATTAATAATGTACAAAAGTAAACTTAAGTCAAAATTCCTAAATAGTAAGTTATTGCTTACCATCCTTTTTGAGAATTGAATGATGCCAGATGGGATAACTAGAAATGGATTAGAAACCATGCGTCATGAAGCATTATGTTTCTAAATACCTCACATTAAATTAGATACCATATATTAAGGTCAAGTAAAGCTTTCTGTGAAGATAAATTTTTACAGGACAGTTTTGTTTGTATCTTTAGAAACAAATTTAGGTGTACCACAAACAGTCCATTGCATTTGTAATTTGAATTTTTGCATAATACCGCCTACCTTCGACGTAACGGAAAAAGCGAGGTTTCAATAATCCTGTTTGGCTCTCTGTAAACTCTGACCCACACCACTTTGAATAAATGGCAGTAACACATTTATGAGAAGAAAAGCCATAGGCAGAAACTTCTGTAAATATATTATAGCTAAAATATTTAAGGGTTAATTTCTTCCGTTACCTTTTCTCCATATTTAAGGGTTATTTCCCAAAATTGTGGTAAAAATTTCCTTTAATTCTCAGGTATCTTTCTTTTATTTGTAGACTAAACACTCGATTGAGAAAGTATTAGATTGGGAGAATAGTCATCTTTATCATAAGGTAAATACTAATTACAAATATAAAAGAAATCAACAATTTTTTAAAAAATATAGAAATTGTTTCTTTTGCAGTTGGGATTACACTGGAGGCTCGGCAAACAGCGTTGCGACACAAACAGCATGATGGAATACGTAAGTATCTGTTTGGGATACCTTTTTTGTGATGGGACCGGAGGATGTCTGTAGCTTCTGATGCAATGATCTAATCCGTAGGTCTTGTACGTGGAATTTCTTCCGAAAATGCCCATCCACCATCCAGACTAGATGGCGGGAGGATCGGATGTCGCTCATCTTCCAGGACCGCGCCGTGGCCTCGGACGTCGGGCCCGCGGCGCGGCCACACCCGGTGATATGTACATAGCTATTTTGCAGCGTCGCCGCACTCGTCTAAACCGCAGCGGGAGGTTCGTTCCGTCCCTCCGTCGAAAGGGCGGCGCCTTCCCGATTGTTCACTTTAGCCAAAGACAATCTCTGTAAGATAGATAGCATTTTTGTCTCTTCACCTCGTCCCCAGTGTTTTAACGTTCTTGTCACCTTACGTCCCAATATTAGCAACTTTTAAACTTTCCACGTTTAGAATTTATAGTTTTATTAAGCCCATGTGCATAACCACACGTTAAAGAAAACAAACAAACAAAAAATTATTTTGCTAATTCGATGCTAGTTGCTATATATCGAGTCTCCATTTTTCCTCATCACATATTATTCTTCTAACTGCTACTCTCGTAAGTCTATTCTCTCGACACGTGTCTTTCATCGCATATCCGAAAGTGTAAAATAGGTACGGTGTTCGTAATTAGAATAGTTATTTTGTGTAAAGAAGCAACGGCACGCGGACGGTTCTGTATAGTACGACACTATTTTAAATTTGGCCAACCGTGCGTACCGCTCGGCATCATCATTGTCGTGCCCGACGAGATCTAAATAAGTGCAAAACAAGATTCCTAAAAAGCTAAGACAATTAATGCACAAGAGTTATTTTTGTTTTGTCTCGTTTGAGAATTGCACGTCTTAGTCGTTCGCCGGGAACGAGACATTTGAAGTTTTTCTTTATCGCAGTCAATTCAGTTTTCGAATGACTTCCTCTCATTTGGCGCAAATTTATTTTTTGTGTTGCACATTAATCAAAGTGCCTTCAATCTCACTACTTTGATTTACAACCGAAAGCCGAAGCGGAAAATCATCGAACATTTTGTCGAATCTGTTATACCACTTTTATTTTGCAAGATTATATATAAAGTTACATTTATATGTTTCATCTCAGGTTATTAAATTATTTCATTCTCTTGAAATTTGTGCATTTATTTAATTTCAAAAAATATTACATATTCTCGTATAAAATGTCATTACAAAAATTACTCCTAAATTACTTTGGTCCCCAGAAATCCATGTTTTGCAATGGAATGCAGTTCAATTTTCTTACTTTTGCCCCATCTTCATCTTCTGATCTGCCTGTTTCAATCCGATCCAGGTGTTCAACTTCTGGGCTCTCAGTCTTGACCAGATCACATGATCTCTGAGCCCGAGTATCTGGGCTGCACAGAGGGCTGCACCGTCAGGATTCAGGATGGTTGGACAACCCAGACCTCGAGAATAGGAGGAAAATCATAAAGGTGCTCTTAATACTAACTATATTTTATTATTATTATTATACCTACCTGAAGGCAAACGGAGGGAAGACCAGACATCCTCTCTTCCCCAGTCGGCGGTGAGGGGCGGACAGTTAATGACTGGAAAAGTCGCATTTCCCGAAGTCACTGGTCCCAACCCATTACTCCTGCCGGCAACTGCTACAAACACTGTGGGAATCCCTTCTCCTGGAACAAAATTCCTGTCAATACTATTCTTTTTTTTTATAAACCAAAAGAATCAAACCTACCTTCGTACTGAGAAAGTATATTCAGTGTCTCGTCAGTTCCCTTGTGAGCAGAGGTAACTCTCAGTTCGTACGGAATGCCTAGTTTTTGGCAGTGCTTGCCAATTTTCTCGCAATGTTCTGCGTCCGAGGGTGATCCCATTAAAATGACCACTTGTGATGTTGGTTTAGGTGTTAATTTCTTTAATTTTAAATTTAAATTAGTTTAAAGAGTAAGATAAACTTTGTGTAAAAGTTTGGGTTTTTTTTAACCTACATCTAATTGTTCGGCCACCCATGTAAAATTCTTTTTCACTTGATCTAAATCTTTGGGCGTCACTTCTTGGAGATTTCTATATACCTGTTTGTCGACCATCAACCTTTTGTCGCCAGATGGCCAGAGACGCCAAGAATCACTGTCGATGACATCCGCGAGAACAATTTCGCCTGAAAAAATAAATCAAGTGGCAAAACAAAAATGCTTTAACACTCTATCATCAATTCTGCAAAGCAGTCTTACCAGTCGAGGGAATCACTCCGTATTCGACCTTCATGTCGACGAGACTACAATTCAGACTGGACCAGGCCTTTTCCAGCACCTCAAAGACCGTGGCCGTGGTCTTCAGCATGATATCCACCTCGTCTGGACCCAAGACCACGCCACCTACCCGGAGTCCGGCCGAAATCAGCTGTTCTGTGGACCACTGTGGATCATGGTTTGCGTCATCCTGGGAGACCGAAGAGAGATTAGCTTCGGGCTCTTACAAAACTTATAACACGAGTTAGCTTACCTTAAAAAACGTTTCCAATTTTGGCGGACAAAAGCGATAACCTTCCGGCACCCCAACATTTCTTTTCAGGAAAGAGCCAGTTGCTATTCTCCTGGTAACCCATTCTATGGGTACCATCTCACAGTACCGGGCAACAAAAGAAGTATCATTTAATCTTCTGACAAAATGTGTTTTCACACCTGTTTAAAAATAAAAGAAACATTTCAATGGCAGGAATCTGAAGTAAGGCTGCATTTATGCAGACACAAGAAATGACAGAGCACCAAGCAAACCAAACTCTCTTTACTTGCATTCGTTTAAAACTAGACTAGAAGGTCCTATGAATTTTACAGTGGAGTAGTTTTTGCTTATTTCTTTCTTTTTTTATTATTATTGATGGCCTCCACAGTTTTTCCAGTTTCTTGGACTATTTTTTTTTATTATTTGACAGATTGTAGACCTGTTCTGTTGTCATTATTGCATGGAAATGAGGCCACCAAACTACAGTACCAATCCAGAGAGGAGATAAAATTACAGAGAAAGTTCAACAGTTTGGACGGTTATCAAGAACAAGGGAAACCAATGCATTTCTTGTGTGTTACAGGCAAGAACTCCATTTTCCTCTTCTGCATAAACTACATTGCTGGTGCGATATTCCGATAACAACAGTTCAGATTTTGTTTTTCCCTTTTCTCGTGCATGCATAAATGCAGCCAAAGAAATTTGGAACGCACTGTACACCGACAACACTAGACTAATTATGAATACACTTTGGACTCGTCGAAACAAAACTATTTCTCCAAAAATTAGTTACATACCACATTCTCAGAATTATGAAAGATATAATGACCTAAAATATTTTGAACCATACAAAAAAATTAACTGTAATTTTTGTAAATAAATTTAATAAAGGAGTAGCATAGAACCATTGCCTCAAACTGCCTAACCAGTAATTTTATTTGGTTGCATTATCATACAGTGGACATATAAAGTAGGCTGTTAATGTATCAATGTAGACTTATGCCAAATTGCATGTCAATCCTAGGGTCCCTCTACAGGATATAAGTAAGTATATATACTTTACATACTTACATATGTCAAGTACATATTTAGCCCGTGCTGTATTATTTCATATATTAACAGATACAAATCAAATGGGTCTTGCTTTAGAAGCATATTAATCATTACTAATCTTCAAAATATAAAATACCACACATGGCACAATATTTGGGATGAAAATTAAATAAAATAAAGAATGTAATGCAATACGTACACCACGGGAAACCAAAGCCAGATAAAACTGTAACGTGGTAACAGACCAACAAAAACTCTGCTTACAATAAAATATAAAAATTTATTTAAGGGACACAACTCTACTTTCCAAAAAATAATGTAAAATCTACGACGACAAAGGTACGAGTGCCAAATCTCGTTAATAATAGTTTTAAGTGTTTAATAAATAGAATGGTCTTTCTACGCAGTATTATACAGTCGGCATCAAAATTATACACACACCCAACTTTTTTCAATAACAAAACATACTAATATTAACAATTGTTGTAATGTACAGTAGAGTGTCGTTTATCCGAATCAATTGGGGACTGGGGTTGTTCGGATAACCGATTATGTACAAAAAAATGTATTAACCCATCCCATTCTGAAATTTTTCTCCATTGAATTTTCGTTGATGTTAAGCCTAACATAAACTTTTTAAAATAATAATTGTGGCTATTGTATTGTTAAAAATTATTTCTTTATTTTGTACAAACGAAATAAATGTTAGAAAGTTGTGTATGTGAACTTTGTCTTTGTGATCGTCGCACCCTCCCCTCTGCTATGTGTGGGGTCTGTTGAGTTATGTTCATCAAGGGAGTTGTACTCTGGTCCAGTATAGTTTAGTTTGGAATGTGTGCTGTGGTCTAACGGACATCGCTTTCTAGTTCTCTCCATTTTTTTTGTGTTACCTTCGCCATTACCCTTCATTATATCCAAACCCTGTCATGGTAGCAGAGCGTGGTTGGTTTAAGGGTTTAATGATCGAGGTTTACCATACGAAAAACATCTAATTGGAGATTCAAGTAAGTGATATATACTTGTTTGCTTACGAAAGGCATAACCCGTCTGAACAAAGAGCAACGCCATGAATAGTGTGGGGACACAGCATGTAGATAAACTCGATGATGGCAACTACGAATCGTGGAAGCTACAAATGCGTAGCATACTTGTTTGCAATGAACTTTGGTCGTACGTAAATGGATCCATAGAAAAACNTGCTCCCAAAAAAAAAAAAATTATCAAATGATAAGTTTCAGTGTATACGCAGACTCCGGGCACACCGATAGAGAGGGTGTTAGAAAGTTGTGTATGTGAACTTTGTCTTTGTGATCGTCGCACCCTCCCCTCTGCTATGTGTGGGGTCTGTTGAGTTATGTTCGTCAAGGGAGTTGTACTCTGGTCCAGTATAGTTTAGTTTGGAATGTGTGCTGTGGTCTAACGGACATCGCTTTCTCCATTTTTTTTTTCTCTCCATTTTTTTGTGTTACCTTCGACATTACCCTTCATTATATCCAAACCCTAATTACATTGAAAAATATAAAAACAATAAAAAATTATACTTCAAAAGTTAATTTAGTATCAAAAATGTAAAATATTTGAGTAGCCCAAAACATAGGCAAAGATTGTAGCACCACAGCACTAGCAAAAATTTAAATTTGCCAACTGGAATTCTTTTTCGGATAAACGACGATCTACTGTATTTATTATGTTGTTTACATCATCAATTTAAACATTTTCTGAAATTTTTAGGGCTATCTGACAATTACAAAAAAAAATTATCACAGATTTTCAATTTTTCATTGTTTCAAAAGTATAAACACATGAACACTAAAAAACGATTTGTCTCAATACTTTGTAGTCCATCATTTGGTTTATAATTCATTCAAATATTCTATCAGGCACACGTTTTACTAGTTTTTGAAGTTGTTCTTGTTTAATATTTTCCCAACAATCCACGATAGCTAATTTCAGTTCATTTACAGTGCCGTATTGTTTGTTTTGGCCCTAAACGAGACAATTTGTAATGCCCCAAACATTCTTTATCGGGTTCGTATTGGGGCTCCACGACGGGCAATCGACTATATTAATTTTTTTCCAACAAACCAACTTTTAGCCGACTTTGAAGCACGAACGGTAGCATTATCCTGTCGGAATTGCCAGTTTCTCACCCAATAAGCGATCCGAGTTATTAAATTTGGATACAACAGTTCTCAATACTTTACCAAATTCATTCCACCTTCTATAAATATAATGTCAGTTTTACCCCCATCCAAATCCTGCCTATGCCATCACAGAACCCCCATCTTACCATCTGCTCATTCCGACTTCTTTCTTCCTCAAATCGTGCCAGTACTATAACTGCAGGTTCATCCAAATTCATTTTTTTTTTTTTTAGCTCAAGAGACTTTGTTTCCACTCCTCTTTCCACGTCACCTTTGGCCCACTTTAACACATTTCTCATGGCACACGTAGATCAATTTACAGCTGCCAAAATTTGTCTTAGAGATCGTCCTGCTTCTTTGTCGGTAAATTTCACTTATTTCCAATTCTGATGATGTTTTTCCACCACGTATTGTTTTAAATCACAAAAAACCATTTAAAATTGGCATCACCTTTGTAATAATGAATGATACTACCTTCTGGTGACAACTAATTAAACCAATAATTAATAAAAAAAAAAAAATTATCATACTAATTTTCTGCANACCACGTATTGTTTTAAATCACAAAAAACCATTTAAAATTGGCATCACCTTTGTAATAATGAATGATACTACCTTCTGGTGACAACTAATTAAACCAATAATTAATAAAAAAAAAAAAATTATCATACTAATTTTCTGCACCCATGTTTATTCTTTTGAAAAAATTAAACCATTGAAAATCGGTGATAACTTTTTTGTAATTTTTAGGAATATCTGACAATGTTTACTGTGTTGTTTAAACCATCAATTTAATGTATTTATTATATTAGTATTGTCATTAAAAAACTTGGGTGTGTTTACAATTTTGAAATGGACTGTATATTCTAGGTGGCAATAATTTTTAAAATTATCCTTCTGTCGTTATTTCGCGAAGTCGGTAGAATAGAATAAAATAACTCGTCTTAAGACACAAAAAGTGGCTTAATTAGCAACGTAGAAACGGTAAGGGGTTACCTTCCTATCTCGCCACATCCCGCAACAAAATTAAATAAAGCCGGCCCAAACCGAAATATAAGTTTCTTACCCACTGCGTTCAGAAATTCGAAAATCTTGCAGTTGGTGGCGGTGGAAATCTTGGCTTTTCCCTCCAGGTCGTGGGCCCTGGTTCCGTCCCCGGCGGTGATCCGGTCCTTGGACACCAGGACCACCCGATCGGCATCGTCCTTGATCCTGTAGACGATCTTGGTCTTTCCTTCGATCACCACTTCGCCTAATTCGACGCCTAGGAAAAATAATCCGGCATTAAAACCGTAGTGTAAATTACGGTACAATATATTAAAACGTTTTATTCCTTAAAGCACTTATAGAATTAATTTAAATAATTAAACACGAAAGCTAATGTGGAATCGGATGCAAAGGATTTATATTTGTGTGTTTGGATCTCGACACTTATCCTAGGCAACAGATGATCCTAGATAGAAAACAGGTTGCAAGTGGTAGGAACATTACTTTAAAAAACGGGAGGTAAATAGCGACATCCGTTAATTAGCATCGAGTGTCTTTACTACATTCCATCTAGTGTAACGAGATATCGCATTTGCGATACGTTTCGAATAACACGTTGTTTGGGTTAAATCCACCAATTAAATAAACATTTGCGAAATTCAGTCATTTAATTTTTTCCACGCGAATTTAACTGCATTCTTCCTACCAAACACGCTACGTTACAAAGTTCGACGTTTTTTATGTACAGTACGTCAGCGGACTTTACACCCCAACAAACACGAGTAACGTCGACCTTGGGCCTCGATATAACGTTTCGCCATCCTTAAAACGTAACGTCGTTTGCGCGTGGTTATAAAAAAAAAGTAAGTAAACAACAAATTAAAAGGAGCAAAGACGAGGAAGAAACTTACCGCCAGCCATTGTCGCAGCACGTGTTCGACGAAACGCCCCCTGCCGTAATTGTAACTTCCGCAGAAAAAAAATAGGCGTCGAAAGCCGGCCGAGGGAATTTTCGGATGTTTGGACGAGCGAGAGTAAAGCGGCTTACGTAGCGGAAAACGATGTGTATATCGTCGACAAAGGAGGTTGTTTAATTAAATGCCCGTAGAGTTACGTAAGATGGTGTGATATTCTTGCGCGTCCTTATCTGGCGATTTCGTAAATGCTCCGATTATATTGAGTAATTTTAAGTCGATTGAGCCCGAGGACGATCGGACGAATCGGCGGAATCTTTAAAAAAAAAACAATAAAGAGAAACTCCCTCCTCCAAAAACGCAAAATGTGCGGCGCTCGATTTTAATTCCTCTTCCCGAAAACCTTCCAAAAATTTATTATTATTATAATGGAGAGGTGCGAAAGCGAATTGGACCAGCTCCAGGAGAACTGCGGCCTGTTCGGGTGCGTGGCCAGCGGAGAATGGCCCACCAATTTGGATATTTCGCACATCATCGTTCTCGGTTTGGTCGGATTGCAACACAGGTGAGTTTTTTCCTTGGCCTTCTATAATTTAAGTTCCGTTTTACCGATTAAATTAATAACGACGCTCGAATCGTTTTATTCTTTGGCTTAGTTTTGATATAATTAGAGAGAGGCGAAAGCCGATTGGAAACAAAACTTCTGTATAAAAACGCTTCAAAGAAAAAAAAAATTCATTTTCTTCGGTGTCTTCCTGTTGACGCTCGGCGGCGCTGCTTAATCTAGGCGATTAAAATTCAAGGATATATTTTTTTTTTCTTCTTGAACTTTCGGATAAATTTATTATCGTTTTAGATAATTGCTTGATATTCGATAATTTTATTAAAATTGCAAAACTTTCTTATCTTTTACTCTTGTTCCGTCGGATTAAATCGCTTTTAAAATTCAAATCGCATTTTTATTTCTATAGACATCCCGTAAACCCCCATTTATTCAAGTTAGCACGCGCTTTTGCATTTTATTAATCAATAAACGTTTCTAGACGTGCCGCATTCCATTTAAACGAAGAGTCCGAATTCGATTTCCGTCGAATTGTTTACAGCAAACTCCGAACGAGAAAAGGCCGGTCTTTACCGCTATCTAAAGCAAATTACCCGCCATTTTTCTAAAAACCCGAATAATCGCCGTCTTCGGAGGAGTATTCGACAGGAATCGTATAAAAACAGCTTCGAAATAATATACAATGGCTCTTTGTTTACGAATCGATCGATCGAGATCGCAATTCTCGTACCTCGATGAAGCGTCGCCGCCTCCTGCCCGGTTATGATTTTCAAGGCCTTATATTGACGTTAATTAAACGAAACTGAAAGAAAATTAATTATATTTGACACGAAATTATCTTAAAATTAAGGTCATAAATTCAGAACTTAAATTTCTATATCGTCTAGAAACTAAGTGTGTAAAGTCGTGGGTTCGGTTCTCGCATACATTTCTACCAGACGTGTATTTAAATGCGTATAACCGACAACAAACGAGTATACTCTCTAGGAGGCAGCCACAATATATAATTAAACATTAATAAAAACCACAGATTTCTATAATCATCGCCAAAGAAAGGTTCGAATCCTCGACTTTTGTATGATTTTATTTCGTACGTAGCGTATATTAAACACTAAACTTTAAATTTTTACGAATTAGCGTAATGAAACGGATGCCGTCGTACGTCGATACAAATCCTAGAGTAAATCTAAATTAAAATTTCGTTAGATTTGTATAAACTTTTAATAGAACTAAATGAAAAATTCTTTAAAGTATCTTCTTGTTGCTAAGTGTTTTCTTCTAAAGATCAATTATTCGGATAGGCGCTAGGCGTGAGAGGTTTTATCTAAAAATATTTGTTTACATTAATTATACGGGAGTAAACGAGTGATCTAAATATTATATAAATATTTTTGTATTTTAATCGTTGCTTTCTTTGTTGCAGAGGTCAAGAGAGTGCGGGTGTCGCCACTGCCAAAGGAGATAACACCAAAACCATATCCATATCCCGCGGCATGGGATTGGTCAGCGGCGTGTTTAAGGAAGAAGACATGGTCAAATTGAAAGGAAATTTGGGTTTAGGACACACGAGATACTCGACGCACGGCGGTTCGGAACACGAGAACGCTCAACCTTTCGTGGTACACACCAAACACGGTCTGTTGGCCGTGGCGCATAATGGAGAATTAGTAAATGCGCCGTCTCTCAGAAGAAGCGTAGGATTTTTTTATATTTTCGGGTCTTTTTATATAATTACGGTGTTTACGGTGTAGATAAGCGCAATCGGGATCGACGGTGATAAAATTTCGCGCGTCACGGGAGCGATATCGACCGAAGGTTCAACAATTGCGTCAGAGTTTAATAAACACGATAATCGTGTGTTAAATAAGCAAAATTATCGATCATTTAGCATTGGATAAGCTAAAAAAAATTATTCAAAATTTCACTAATTATCGCTTACCACACGTAAATTTACAGTATACAGTACTTTCACAATTAAAATGTATACTTACCGGCGATTGGCTATGAGTAAATAACGAAGTCGAGATTTCTGCAATTAAAAATAGGCTTTTAATGCTTCTTTTAATCTAAAAAATTAGACAAAATCAGGAAATAAAAAATTACATCCTTATCCGAATTTTAATTTAAAAAATTGTTACTTTCTATGAGAATTACTATATTTTTTAAACTTAAAATATACTTGGATAAATTAAATTCTTTTTTCTGTCGTTACATTAATTAGTAGAACTTTTACTAATTAAAATTACCTAGAGAACATTTTCCAATAAATTGCCGAACCACCGAACACTAGTTATAACAGTAGTTGGTCGCGGGTTCGCACCCGACCAACGGAACGACCGCGTGGAGTCTACCGAATTTTCTTCGCGTGTTTAATACCTAAATAAAGGTCGGTTGCCAGTAGTACCCCAGAGAATAACCGAAACTCCGACACTAATGCCGTGTACTTTTCTAGATTTTAGAAAAAGGAGTCGGCCTGTCCACGGGATCGGACAGCGAACTGCTGACGCAGATCCTAAGCATGCCGCCCCCCGAGGGAGAGCCGGACGGTCCCGACTGGCCCGCCAGGATAAGGCAGGTCATGACCCTGACGCCCATAGCCTACTCTCTGCTGATGATGTACCATGACACCATGTACGCGGTCAGGGATCCGTACGGCAACAGGCCTCTGTGTCTGGGGGTCTTGGTTCCCCCCGGAGAATTGGCCAGTGAGTGCAATTCGAAATATGTATATATATATATATTTTTTTTTTACGCACGACACTAGCATCTATTGTTTTATTCCTTCAGAAAGCAGTACGGAGGAGATCGACGGTTGGGTGGTTTCTTCGGAATCCTGTTCTTTTCCTTCCGTTTCCGCAAAACTACTGAGGGAAGTGGAACCGGGAGAAATCGTGGAAATCACCAAATTCGGGCCCCGCTCTTTGGGAATAGTCGGAAGGCCCGACAACGACTCGCCGGCCTTTTGTATATTCGAATACGTATATTTCGCCCGGCCCGACAGTTTTCTGGAAGGTAAGTGTCCGAAATCCATAGATTCCAAACTGGATTTTAAAGATTCAACTTTTTGTGTCCGTCGTCGACAGGTCAAATGGTGTACAGAGTGCGAGAAGAATGCGGTAGGCAATTGGCCAGAGAGGCACCCGTGGAAGCGGACATGGTCAGCACCATACCGGAATCGGCAACACCCGCGGCTCTAGGATTTTCACACGAGGTAAACCTTCTCATTTTCTTGCCCCCGGTTATTCTCTTAATTAAGTTTTAAGCGCTAAAACTCTTGCAGAGCGGAATTCCCTACGTAGAGGTCCTGTGTAAGAACAGATACGTGGGTCGTACCTTCATCCAACCCAGCAATCGACTGAGGCAGTTGGCGGTGGCCAAGAAATTCGGACCCCTCAGCGATAACTTCAGAGGAAAGAGGGTAATCCTGTGCGACGATTCGATAGTCAGGGGCAACACGGTGGGAGCCATCATTCGAATGTTGAAAGAAGCCGGAGCGAAAGAGGTAAGATTAACTAACACGCGCGGTTTTTATGCGGTGCCATTTTAAATTTTAATTACATTGTCAGGTACACATCAGAATCGCTTCCCCTCCTCTGCATTATCCGTGTTACATGGGCATCAACATCCCCACTAAAGAGGAGCTGATCGCTAACAAACTGAACGCCGGACAACTAGCCAAGTCGCTGGGTGCCAGCAGCCTGGTCTATCTTTCGGTAGAAGGCCTGGTGACGGCGGTACAGAGGAAAATCAAGAAAGACAACGGAAGGCCAATAGGGCATTGTACCGCCTGTCTGACCGGAAAGTATCCCGTCGACCTGGAATGGTAACGCGCGCCCGAACCGCATTTCCTTTTGTTACTTACTTAAAATTGTGATATTTATGAGGAAGTGGGTTCGTCCGTGCGAAATAAATACATTCCTCCTGTACTTCCCTGTACATTTAATCTATCGGATAATATAGATTGTTAAAGCAATAATATATTAATTTACCAGTAATCTTGTAAAATATCTCCAAATTTCGCTTTGTATTGTCGTAAAACGGAAAACTGCATCACGTGATTACCTGGACGTACTTTCCTCCGTCATCTCTTTTCCGAGGAGACGATGCAATTAAAAAATCCGAAGAATAAAAAAATTGATTTTTCTATTATAACAAAAATTAGAATAAACTAACACGAAACGAGTGACAACCATTATTCCGGACTCTGTTTTTCTCTCCTACCCTTCAGCCAGAAACCGGACGATTACTACAGGCGATAATTCGAACAGAACGAGTTGCTTAACTTTCCCGGCAACATTTGGTGGAGTCGTGTGTTATCATAGTTAAAAATATACGTTTTTACTAAAATAATATAAAATGGCAAAAAGGTTGATTTTGTGAGTAGCGATTTTTTAAGAAATTAAGGTTTTATAAAAAGTTGTAAACCAGTAAAATCGTCATTAACTCCGACCCCACCCTCGACCTTTAACCAAAATTTAACGGCATCGATCTCATAAACCTCCCGGGCAAATTTTCAGAATTTTTCGACAAAACGCACGGGACTAATTTAGCTTCAAACACACACACACACAAACATCAATACATACAGGAAAACCCCCATTTTCCGCATTTCTCCATGTTTCGAGGTGTCCCAAGTCTAAAAATTTAAAAATCTCGTGGGCCATTTTTGACCCATGGCCATCCACACACACACACACACACTCTCTCTCTCTGTTACATATAAGAGAGTGAAAAGTAAAAATCAATTTCCAAATATAATAAAATCATCAAAACTGCGGACGGTATCGGCCTTGACGATTTTAATTGGATACGGCCCGCGGGCTGCCAGATTGCCACCCGCTTTATAGCATTGGTTAACTGTAAAGAAGCGTGCTTTTTTCTACTGCAGCGAAATTTCGCGTACTCCGTAATACTGTTTATAATAGCGGTCACCCGTTTAACAAATGAGGAAGAAACCTGCCACAACTAAGCCATCGGTTAGTACCCGAGTCGATTCTCTCCCAGGACAGACTAACCATCTGGAAATAATGTTAAAGCGTGTTTGCCAGATTTGTTTTTTGCGAGTGTTTTAACGAACATTCTTCATATTTATAATTCATTATACAATTTCTAAAGAATTCGAAAGGCTACGGATCTATTTCGTGCCTCCTTACTCCGTTAATTTTAGTCTATTTCTTTCAATTTCGCTGTTATTGTTTATATATAATTACTGAAATCTTTTCTGAATTGCTGGCCAATAAGTTCTTTTTCCATTGGCGTACCAAAGAACAGAGATTCTTCCACAGAAACGGGAACCATCGCGCGACCGGATGCGATAAAAAAAACCGGAAATTTAATTTGGTCGGAAGGGCACGATCTTATTTTGGGGGTCTTTTAATCGCGGGTCCACAATAGGAGGCCCGGCACGGTCATCCCCGAGATAAGGATTTAAAACACGACCAAAAGCTATGGAAGTAAGAAAAAAGGATCCAAGTACAATCAAATATTTATTTTAATCTGTCAACGCCGGAAAGGTTTTTAAATATTTCACCACGAGAAGATAAGATATTTACGATAAGAAAAAAGATTTATATGCTATTTAAATACGCTACGCTTTATATTCTTCCCATTTACCGTCCATCTAACTTACTGGAATATACATTAGGAATATTTGGCTGCAAAAAATAAATTAGAAATGTTTAATTGACGAATTTGAAAAATACGAATACCAAATAATCGGTTAATTTCATTTAATAATTATCTCTATCCACTGATTAAGCCTTTCTGGTGATGGGCCAAAGTTCACGGGATTTTCCAGAAGTAATTCGGTTTTATTGAATTATACTATAACAAGATCGCAATGCGAGTCTGAAATTATATTGTTGTTTATGAGCCTGGGTAGGAACCTTTATCGAGCGAAGGGTGAAAGTGCGCTTCCCGAGAAAATCGAAATTAAAAAATTCCCAGCGACTTACCGGTAAGCTTTGTGAAACCATTTGGCGGCAACATGCCTTACTTGTAGTTGCACGATTGCAAATTATGTGCGTTTGTGTGTTTTGTCTGTTTATTTGCTATTAAAAAGGTGCATTTTCTCTTCCTCGAAAATTCATTTTCAAAATTGCCTTGTTAAAAACGAATGTAAATCTTTTGCGTTTGGGAATATAAGAATATCGTAAACAATTTGACATTTTAAGCAATTAAATTCACTCGAAACATTATTAGTCATAACAAACTCCTAATATCGCATTGAATTGTTATACGCGACGGTAAACACTCACCTTTCGACGTCGATTCTCCGGTTTCTTCTTGTTTACATCCCGAGTATATTCTCTTTCCCTAACTAATAAAACAAGCAAATGATAAAAATGAATTAAAATTATAACGCAAGAATAATAAAATCATAAACTACATAATAATTAATCATTCGAGTTCTAAAAACAAAATTTATTTTAAACAATTCCCAAATGAATTTTCGAGGAATAAAAAAAATGCACTTAAGAGGATAGAGAAATAAATTATTTTGGAAAAACAATTGCCACGTGGTTCCCGTCTTTAGAAGAAAATTTACCCTAGTACGAAAAATCTTGCACTTAATTTGGGACTTTTGTGTCCACACTTCCAAGAAGTCCACTCTCTCATCTGTGCCAAATTTGGCAATTCATTTTCCGCCAACGTGGCTAGCTATTATTTAGATCAACCTTGTTCCTTGTTTTCTCTAAAAGAATGAATTATCTTTTAGATTAATTGCTAAATATTAAATTCAAGAATGTTTAATAAGCACAAAACTGATACCTGGATGTTTATCCATGGAGTACATTATCTATCTCACATTAGTAGATTTTTAATTAATTTAATTATACCAAGGGCAAAAAGCAATTTCTTTACATCAAGAATGTTTGTTTGTTTGTTTTTGAGTATCATTTGTTAGCTTTTATAATTAATTCTTAGATGGTTATTTGATTACTTTTTAAATCCCACGTTTCAATAAGCAATATTTTACACTTACTTGATTAAATGATGTCAATTTTAAACATAATTAAACTATTTTGACTTTAACAATATATCAAAATTATACTTTCAATAGTACTTTAATGTTTGTTTCTACTTGTAATAATTTAAAAACATTTCAAAATTTACAGAAAAAGTCATTTTAGCAACGACTATAAAGCTCTCATATTTAGAATGTTTTCTCTAAACATAGGGGTAATGAATTTATTGTGTTTTCAAAAGATTTATAATTGCTTAGTGTAGTGTTTTACTATAGATTTGTGTATATAATTTACATAAATTTATAATAATACTTGTATAAGAGTATTTTTTCTATTAATTATTTTGTAGCTAGATTGATTAATTTATTATTAGTATTGTAAGTCTTTTCTAGAAAGTTCTGACTAATATTAAATACTGTATAGTTATTTTGCTATGTATCGACCTGGTATTATTTGTTAATATAAGGCTTGAAGTAAGGACAACGTGAATTATAACAAGCATTTTTATTTAAAACATCATTTAAAAACAGTATTTACAGAAAAAAATTCAGTTTGCATTAACATCAGAGTGGTTCGTGAAATCTAAAGCAGTCGGAAACTACTTTCCACACGTGGCCCTCCTCGCCCTGTTGGGCGGTAATCAGTAGCGATTCCGAAAAAAGATAAGGAGATCTTCCGCTGAAATTCATGGTGCCGGCTGCCGTAATTAAAACGGTTGTTTGACCTTGAACGAACTGATCTGGGATAAAAATAATAAAATTTATTGAATGTAAAATTGATTCAGATTTTATTATTTTATTTGCTTGCAAAATGTTCTAACAGAAACAAAATACAGTGCTATGAAAATATTTTTATGAAGATAAAAATTAGTTAAAGTAGTAAAAATGATTCTCAGCAATAAGGTGTATATGTTGTATAATATTCAATGAGTCTGAGTGTATGTTGAAGATAAAATTTATAGCTTTTTTCAAAATATCTACACTTAAATATATTATACATTGAAATACAAAATTAAAGAATATAAATATTATTATTATTATTATAAATTAATTAACTTTAGATAATATGTTCCAAGACTTTGTTCGCTATCCAAATTGTTCGTTAACCAATTATCGATTTACCATAGATTTTTCTGGGAATTTGATTAATTCGTTCTGGAGACCCCAAAAAATAAATAAAAAATTATATGTTTTTTTTACTATGTTTACTTATATGTAATAATAAATACATATATACAGTCTTGCATTTTTATTAGTCATATCGTTTTTCTGTTTGTGAGGCATTAAAGAATCTGTCCAATGTCAATTGCTTTTCTCTCTTCTTGAGGATTTTTCAGAAGAAATTAATAGCATTGTCGTCATACAGATCCCCAAGCCTATTAACCTCAACCTGGTTTGGATGTCATTCTAAGACTGTTGTTCTGACATCCTCCCACTTCTTCAAAAGATGTTTAATAGCAGATATTGGCATTAATCCTCTTTTTCAGAAAAGAACATATCTTGCCAAGTTTCTTGATGTTCTTCATTCAAGAGTTCTTGGCATTTTTCTGTTGTCAGATCAGTTTCCATTATGAGCTCTTCAATGTTCTTTATTTCTCAGATATGATATTTGTTACTACTTTAGCTGCTTGAGTTTTCTTAATTATACTGTATCTTTCTTAGATAAGATTGAACTGTGCCCTACTGTAGACCTGTTCGAGCCATACTGCCCAGCAACATCAGACATCTTCTGCCCACTCTCTACCTTTGCTATTATACTTTCACATTTCAAAAATAAAAACCGACGCAAAACTTAATGAGTGCCCGCCCGACAGTCTCGCAAATACTACAAAACAATTGTTTGTCAGAAAAATAAAAGGCTGGAATTACAAGGGAGTATTTCAAAGTTCGGGGAATACTATCTGATCAGTATATATCGGGTTGACGTCTCCCGCACTCCAAAAAGTTACCTGAAGACAAAGGAAAATCAATCGGTATTTGCTATTTCTGTCACTTCTTTTTATGTTTGTTCAGTGAAGTGTTCGTTATCCGATTTGTTCGTTAACCGATCACCCACTGTATTCTAAATTTAAATCTAAAAATCTTAAAGAATCTGTCCTGTCCAATGTCGATTGCTTTTCTCTTTTCTTCAGGAATTTTTGGAAGTAATTAATAGTATTGTAGAGACTGCAATTGTAATTGTAGAGATCCCCTACCCCATTAACCTTATTCTGGTTTGAATGCCACTTGGATGATCATTGTTCTGACATCCTCCCAATTCTTCAAAAGATCTTTAATAGCAGATGTTGGCATTGATCCTCTTTCATCTTCCTTTTTTCAGAAGAAAACACATCATGCTGAGTTTCTTGGTGTTCTTCATTCGAGAGTTTTTGAAGTTCTTCTGTCATCAGATCAGTGCAGTGGGCTGCAGTGATATGCAAAAATACTAAGTGGGAAGCAGGGATGCAGCCCACAGGTTGGACATCTCTGCTCTAGGCAGTGTCACATGACACTTGTCCAGAATCACCACCTTACTTGTGTATCAATTGATATATTAATAAAATAAGACTGGATAAAATATAATCTGTATACATACGTCTTAAAAGTATCTATCTTTTTTGAAATAATAACAATCTAAATACTTTCAACCTCAAAAAATTTACTCTTAATCCATTGAAAGATATTGTGATTATCTAACTATCAAAATTTTGTATATAAAAAAGAAGAAAAGTATTTTATTTACTAGTGCTTTTTTATCACAGAAATATTTGTTGTTGAGTTACTTGGAAAGAGCAGTTTTCAAGCAATATATGTTTATATAAAATTTTAAGCTTAAAATCATCCTGACATTTTTCCTGTCACAAAAATACAAAGAGAAACAGCAGCACTGGAAATCAATAAATTGTAACAAAATTTTTGAACAAGCGAAGTGAATGAAAAGTTGAGTGAAACAAAGGAAAGGTGGCCTGAGATGGAACAAAGCAAACAGGTGTAGGGAGATGAGAGTTGGGCCAAAAAGCAAGCAGGGCTGTGGTACCCAGGGAAGGAGAGTGAAAGGAGCAAAGCAAGGAACGACCAAGTAAATGGACGTTTGGTTGTAAAAGGTTGCCCTCTTGTGAAGAGTTGAACTGTCACAAAATTTTCGTTATGAATGGTCTATACTGAAACAAGTGGACCAAATCTATGGGTTGAGTAAGTGGTGCAAACCACATAACCACAGAATAGGAATCTTTTATGGGGCATTCAAAACAACATGATATCTGACCTGTTACACTTAAAGAAGAAATAGAAAATCAATTTTATAACAAGTTTTAAAAAGATTTAAGGGTTAGAAATGTTAGAGAAGTTTGAAGAGTACTAGTACCAGTACTGAAATAAAAATTACTCTATCATTTTTTTTCTATTGATAGAATTCAATGTGTCTTTGAGGCAGTTCTACTCAGAGAACTTGTCTCCTTGTAAGAGTTATTTAAGGCTTATTTTATAGAATTTAATTTGTAATTGAGAATATAACATCTTTAAAAATATCTCCAAATCAATCGAGAAGGAATTAAGAATGTTTTGTTTCTGAAACTTAATCTCAAGTTTTCATCTATTTCAAACTAAATGCAAGTTAACTCTTTCTATCCCAATAACCAGGGCAAGAGACATTTTGATTAAACATACTATTCATTTAAAAAAATAAATTTAAATCTGAATTGACAATCTTAAAAGTTTGGAAGCCAGATTAAAGCATGAGATATTTAAACATTTACTTGTTATAAATTAACTGCATGGAAAAATTAACTATAAAATTGGCAAAAATGTAACAGTTTTTTCTGACGTAATTAATAAAAATTATACTTGATTTAAAATTTTCAGATTCATTATCCTGTGTACAGTTTGCCAACAGACTGGCCCATGGGGAAAAATAATTATCCATGTCTGTTCTAACCTATATATTGTTGATTAAAGTGTATAAACATCTTACTATCAAGACTCTATGATTATAAAAATTATTCACAAGTAGCAATTATAATTTAAATGATTTATTTGTCTAGAACAATGATTTTCAATAAATATATCTTCCAATTATAATAATTTTGATTTCTAAACAATATTAATAGTGTGTAAACAGAATTAGCTGTTATAAATTACAATTTTCATAATAAATAACAAAAAAGAAAAATACAAATGATAAGAAAATTTTATTAAAGAAAACAATGCAAATTTAAAACATAAAAAAAGAAGCACTAAATTTGAAAATCTAACATAAATAATGAATCAAAAAGAAAAACTTAACAAAAATTTAAAATGCAAATCTAACAAAGATTCAAAATTAAAATATACTGAATAAGCATTAATAAACAACAATGTAAATATAAAAATTAAATTTGAGATAATCAAAAAGTAGGAATGCATAAATAACTCAACCCACATCAAACAAAGTTTAAAGACAGCATAATTAATTATTTAATTGGAACAAAAAAGAATAGAAAGTAATGAATTATATTTACTGACTTTTATGATCAAATAAAATAAGTTTCATTTCAAAACTTAACAAAAGGATACAAGTAAAGTCTTAATATGAGAAGAAATTGAACTGAACTATCATCAATTAGTGGAGTCTAGTGATCAGAATCATGTGCTATTCCAATATATATCATAGAAGATATTAAAAGGTTTTGACACTTCAAAGAATTATTTTAGTTGTTTGAGCTTTCAGATTTTTTTCTGGTAATATATCAATCATCACTTTTTGTAATTTTCCAATAAAACTTGCTTTAAACTACACTCTTTGCTTCAATGAAGTTGGATTATTTGGAAAAACTAACACATTACAAATGAATGAAACTTTAAGTTCCCACTGCATCAATTAATCAATTATTTTGGATAAAAGCATGTACAATTAACACAGGATGGAACCTTCAATAAAAATTCCACAAAACATTTTCCAAATTCATGAAAATTCTGTTTTCCAGATTTTCACAATTACATAAACCCTGTATTATCTCCGAAATTATGAATGTACAATAGACCCCCTATAAAATGGGTTCGAATAACACGAATTCGTATATCATGGCGAAAAAATTGCGATTGTATTCATATAAACACACTAAAAGAGACTTGTATAATACGGTAAAATGTCATCGCCGACAGGATTGGTCTAATCTAGACCAATAGTGGATATTGCACAAACTGTTGAGTTTAAACGAGCAGTGGACCTACTAAAAACCATTTATTATTTAACAGCCATAAAAATTATATTTATATTAATGATGTCTCCAAAGTTCAGCAAATTTTTTGCAGAAAAATAATTTATCAGAAAACGCGCCTGCCGTTTGGTGCGCTGCTCCACGACGAAAACAAGCTTAATTAAGCAATGGCGCCGTCGAACGGTGCACACTCGATAAGTAATCCTACAATTTTTTGTTTATAGCATAGTTTATATGGATTATTCCCAAAAAATTGTGTGTGTTTTGGAAATGTTGAGTCAAATTAGTCTAGAATGATTAATTTTATGGAAGAAAACCTTTCAAACAGCCATAGTCCCTAAACTGCACACATGCCAGGCTGTGATTGGCTCACGTATTTAAGTGATAGTAAAACACGAATTCATATAAAATGGAACGTATCTACTGTATTATAGGGGGATCCACTGTATCTAGAAGCAAGGAGCCAAGTAAGCAAGACAATGATAGACTCTGTTTCATATCAAACTAGGTCATTGGCTTGCTTCTTAGCTGCTTGCCACCTACTGTAGATGCACTCTAAGTTATAATTTAAAAAATAATAGCTAATAACACCTTACAATGACAATTCTGTATATGTGTAGATCAATTTTAGCGTAAACTTGATTGTGTGTATAGTTCTGATCAGTTTTAAAAACAAATGTGTGTGTGTGTATTTACTTTAAAAACAATCCAAAACTATAAATAATACAGAAAATATTATTTACAAATATCTAAAATTAATTAATTACTACTTAAAATATTATATTTCTGTGTAATTACCATTGATAGGTTGAGCATCAATACAAGTAACTGTACTTTCACTCGGAGGAAGCGATTCGAAAAATTTTCCAATATTTTCTTTTCCCGAAACAGAATTGCCATTCCAAGTGACATTTGCTGCATCTAAATATAACTTTGATACAACCTAAAAGAAAAAACATTTAAATTAAAAATTTAATGAAATTAATGTACAGTAGATTCTACAGAATCTACTTTATGACCACTTACTTTACAATCTTTCCTCTCTCATAACTCATATAAATTTGACATTATGATTAAATTAATGTTGTATTTAAATACCGTATTTTTCTATTAATCATTTCTGTACATTATATTCATGAAAATATAGATAACACATATTTTTGTGAATGTGAAATCTTAATTTACAACACAAAGTTTGTAGAAAATGAGACAGTTTGACTTACAACAGCTCACTTAAGTTTTCCAAGAACAAAATTAGGTCATAAAACTAAAAAGTCAACTGCATTTGCTACAAACTTTCCATTTTAAAACAAATTAAAAAAAGAAATAATGAAACTACAGTACTTACGTGTCTTCTTTTGTCAAAAGTTTCATAAAACTTTTTTGCAAATTCTTCTCCTGACTGACAGGCTTGATCAATTTTCACTTTCTTATCCTTGAAAAAAATTTTTTTAAGTTAAATATGCAAACAGCACATAATTTTAATTTAAGTAATTGTTTTTAAACCATCAAGAAATCTCTATTGCATACAAATTTTATAATTAGAAAAGCTAATTTTAGTAATAGGTTTTCAAACTTTGAATTGATGAGTAATTCTGATTTTGTTAAAATAAAGATTTTATATCAAAAATAAATAATTTTACCTTTCACTTTTTGGTTATTTTAAAATATAAATAACAAAGGTGCATCATATATGCTTTAATTAATATATGAAGAAAACAGAGAGGTGAATTTTAAGAACATAAATATTTCTACAAAGTGAAAATAAAAATATCTGCTTGATGTAAATACTTCAAGGGCCAGTTGCATATGTTTTAATCTCAAGGTTAAATGTATTTAAATCTACACAATTACACAGTGCACAAATGTAAATCTTTGAGATAAACTGCCAGACAAGTTTGACAGTCATATTTGGATGGATAAAATATTTTCTGCAGATTAGTAAAAATTTAGATGTGGTCAACCTTGACTCTGATGTGGATAACAAATTTACATTTTTCTAGAAAACACAATTGAGTGTAAACTGAAAATACTAGGCTGTTTGACATCCTTTATTCCAGAAATCAGCAACCAGTGATCTGTGGACCATTGATGGACCGTGAGAAAATTTGGGTGGTCTGTGGAGAAATTTGGGTTGTTTTGGGTGATCTGTGGACCATTGATGGGCCATGAGAAAATTTGAGTGGTCTGTGGAGAAATTTGGGTGGTCTGTGGGGAAATTTGGGACGTTGATCAACTGAAGATTACTTCACGTAACCTTCGGTTGATCAATGTCCAAATGATCAATTACAAAAGAAATGCAAAAATGCTTACTTGCTTTTTTCCACTCATTGGGGGGCTTCTTCTTATTTGAATCTAAATCCAAATACAAAGTGACTGTTACCAATAAATAATGAACAATAAACAATATTCTGAGTATGATTGTCGTCCTTTGTGGAAAAGCACTAAGAATCCATAAACTTATTTCAAACAAGCAGTAATGAACTTTAGGCTTGCATTAATTTATTATAATTAAACAAGCGCGTTTCATATTAATATAGTAAAATTGAACTTTTACGATCATTATTCTACAGATTTTGTATTGTTTAAAAAAATTTGTGATAGTGGTCCACGAAATTCAAAATTTGAGTTTAATGGTCCAAGAGGTCAGAAAAGTTGCAGACCGCTGCTTTATTCAATTCTTCTCTGGTAAATACATTTGTCAAAATGCATTTAGAATCTGAAAACCTCTCATCAGTTGACTAATATCAGTTTCACATTATTAGATAGAAAAATTACACCTAATTCATTTAACTTAACTATTCCAAAGACTGTGTTTTCCACATGTTTACTTTTGTAAAATCTCTTATTTCTTAAATTAATGAGGAGTTTTCAGGCCCAATACATATTTTGACTAATGTATTGATCAGAATCAAGAATTGAATAAAGGATACCAAACAGTCTAGCACTTCCAATTGACACCCCATTGTGTTTTCAAAAAAGTATACAAAGAGTAAAGCAGGGATTTAGCCACACAGGGCAGCAAGGGACAATGTTTCCTATATTAATAGTCTTCAATCCCTCTTCAGTCTCTCCCTTCAGTGTGAAAGTACTTGATATACTCGTAACTTTCTATATTCATAATAAGTTTTCCTAATAATAAGGATCAATACCACTTAATGACAAAATTTTATTGGCCATCGAAAAATTTTTTTATTTATTTCAGAAGTCAATCTAATTAACTCCATACTGTAACGTTAATCCGCCAGCACACACTGCGATTGCAATGCAGCAGTGGGTGCTGACCGATGCTTTGTAGATAACGATAAATTATTTAATGTTATCTCATCACAAAAAGTAGTAAAAGAAATTAGTTACAGTCCAACTGCCACAGAAGTAAGTATACTTGTGGAATATTAAACAATTGTTTTAATTTTGGTGACAATTGTTTTTAGAAATAAGAAAAGTTATACCCATTATTTCGAGATGGATAAAACTAAAAATAGTTATTTCCATTCCTCCTATTAAACATGATTCTTATAAAAATTTAAGAACAAATTGACACAATGGGACCTCAAATACAGCTGACAAAAAAGACATCATTTATGTTGCTGAATAATCAATTTAAACAAAATTATTATTATTTTGCTTAAATTAACTATTCTGTTACTGTTAACCATTGTAACAGAAACAGAATAGTTATTATTCATTTTTGCAAAAAATCTGTAATAAAAAATGTACACTTATGTGAGGACTAAATTTGATGTTATTACGTTTTTCACTTGCCAAATCGATTAACTCCCTCAACCACACCAAAATTGTAATAACAACAACCATTATAGCATATCCGTGCTATCTTATACATTTTATATGTCGTTAAATAAAAGCTACATCTACAATAATACATTCTACAATGTTTATTTGAATTTATATTTTACAAGAAATTTTTTATAAAAACATATATTACTTTGTCACTTTTCTCCATTTTTTGTTTTATGGAGTTAATCGATTTGGCAAGTGAGCAGCACATATATGAATCAAGCATAAATCTTTATTTTCAAACTATCCAAAAGTTGGACTTTAGGCATATAGCCTAAAGTCCAACTTTTGGTATACAGTGTACTGTACTGTACCATACCTTATACTTCTAACAACTAACTTTTGAACATTTCAGAATTCAAATGCAAAATTTGACAAAAGTTTGTCTTGTACTGCATGCGTAGTGAGAAAATACTCTCAAAGCATAACGCAATCTGTTGTCTGTTCAAGTTATCTCTTGCTCTTGCATTATGATTGTATGTTTCCTGTTTCATTTTATTTTTGGAATGTTTACTATATTGTGTGTTGTTCATCAATTTTTAACAATTTCTTTCTGCAATTTTGCTTTGTCCACAGCTTTTGAATGTCCCATATGTTTTGTATCTTTTAGTTCAAAATCTCTCAAACAGAACTTTTTAAACCACATTTGACATGAAATTTAGGAGCATCTTCCCTATTCAAAATCATGATTTTTTTTACTGTACAACGCTGTATCTCTCTTGAAATTCATAAAGCATAATATGCCCAAAACGCTTTTTATCTGAAGACATTACTTGATTTTATTTAAACCAAATCTGAAGTAAAGAGTTTAAAGTAAGCTTCTAAACAAAGAATTACACAATTATCTATATGTAAAATTTCACAAATGCTATAATTAAATCACACATCTATATTAAAATGCTGAAGTGCACCAATAGATGCAATTCTCATTTTATTATATAGTATTTATGTACTTTTGTGAAATTTTACATATTATAGATAATTGTGAAATTCTTTGTTTAAAAGCTTACTTTAAACTCTACTTCAGATTTTGTTTAAACAAAATCAAGTAATGTCTTTGAATAAAAAGCACAAGTCTACAACATTTCATAAACATAAGACAAATGGCTGGAACCTAAATCAATTTTACCAGAGACACAACAAACATTGTCAATTGAATAAAACTGCAGCTTTAAATGAGACAGTAAGGACTTTATCAAAGCTATAGACCATGCCTAAAGAAATAAAATTAATCAAATTATTCAACTGTCTGCACATGGACCTTCAGAAGGTACTGCACCCCAAAACTGTCTGCTCGTTAGACACAATAGGCTCGACACAGCACGCGACATGACTCCATTTGCAAATCAGAAATATTCAAAGCAACGGTATCGCCCATGTTTTACAAGCTTTTAGCTTGAAAAATGATTGATGTTTTAGTACATTTTGAGAAATAATTCTGGGTTTTTCTTTTTAAATGTTACCCCATTTTTGAAGGTCTCTAAAATTTCAGATAGGCAGGTTTGGGTACCATATATGACAAAAGGTCACAAGTATACCAATTGACTCTTTTAACTTTACTCCTATCAGGATCATGAAGCTTTAGACTGTATCTATATCTCTCTTATTCGAATGGCAAGACCATATAAGCAAACGACAACATTGGGACCTTAACAGAGCCATAGACCACACCCATGGAAGTAAGAATATCAAACGAACCATATGTCTACGGGCAACACTTCACAAGATATAGCTCCAAAAAATTGGACTACTTCCACCCCATACACAATCGAGAGTACAAGGAATTATGGGAGTGGCAAATTCCTCATTCAGAGTTCATGTCATACCCTATATCTTGCAAATGGTCGCACATAGAGGTACAGTCCTTTAACTTTTCGGTTCCTACGGGCACAATCTACAGTCAGCTCTCAGCACAGTCATTCACAGCTGCAATTTTACAAGCGTCAATGTATTGGGCCAGAAGTTGGTGCGACGTGTTATGGAACGTGAATTTTGTACTGTTATTCTCAACTGCCAGGGGGCGCCACATCGTTCTGCGCCTTTTTTTTGTACCAAGTTCCACCATGTTACAAACTAGCACAGAAAGCTTGTGCCAGTCGACTGTTCTTTGTATTTGTTTGTTCAATTAAACACAGTTTACAGTCAAACAGTGTATCATTATACACAATCTCTTCACTTTTAACATGATGTTAAAAGAACGAGTTATTTATAAACATTCTGCTTTAGCACAGATCTAAACTGACTCGTGAAATGGCCAGCAACATAATAATTAGCCTGCTAACGGTAATTAGACAGCAAAACTGTCCCTAAATCATCACACGCAAACTTATCGAAAAAGTGTCACTGATTAATGTTACCGTAGGTTCCAAGATGGCCGCGCTACAGTTAGGTTCGTTTCATTTCTGTTTGATTAGCTACATTTTTAGTAGACGTTTCCTTCTTTTTTATTTTGTTCAAGAACTACCGTGAATCAATAACTAGTGACCCGTTAAGCACTCGGTGGCTCCCCTCCAGGAGGAGTCCGTCTGAAAACAGTCGGAAGCGCAGCCATCTTGGAATCTAAGGTAACATTAACCGAGTCGAGTCACTTTAGGTCAATGTGTGTACATATGTTTTTATGGTTAAATTCCACATACGTATACCGTCATGGCGGCTCATCTCTGATTTCAGGAAACAAAAGAAAGGAAGCAGTGGAGACGCACGTTCAAACCTAACCTAACCTATTCTAATAATTTGGTTGGTAATAATTATGGTAATTTATTAGAATAGGTTAGGTTAGGTTCGAACGTGCGTCCCCACTGCTTCCTTTCTTTTGTTTCCTGAAATCAGAGATGAGCCGCCATGACGGTATACGTATCTGGAAGTTAACCGTTTTTAAGTACGAATTACCTAAAGATAACTTTACCTACTTAATATTGTATTTAACCTTACCATGTCGATACCTTACGTCAAACAACTTCTCTAAATACGTTATTTGTATTTTCTAAAATGACGTTACAATCTTCGTCAATCAAACGAAACCCAGACGAACTTGGCCGCTTTCGATATCAGCGCCACCTAAAATTTTGATCTTTTCAAAAAATTAAAACGACGAATTTTCTATCCAATTTCGCTGCTGTGCAGTAATTACATGTATAGTTCGACTTTAAAAAATTAATAATTAGTATAATGGAAATTGCCATTTTTATCATGATGATAATTTTAATAATTTTTTCTAAAGATATTATCGGAGTAATGAGGTTATATATATAAAAAATATGTTCGTTAGCCCGAAATAATTTTATCTGAGATCCGAAAATTTTTTTTTAAATTACTCATAAAAGTTTAACGAATTAAATAATTAAAAGCAAATCAAAATGACATCACAACCATCATAACATATTGCTGACAAAATGTAAATAAATGCATGGCCAGGAAGTTCTTATTATCTTATTACCTAGCCTAACCGTTCCAAGGAATAGCCAAACTTAACATTTTTTGCAGAACTATTTAGTCCAACTGTTCTAACGAAACTATCTAGCTCAGGCATGGCCAAAATACGACCCGTCTAATGAATTTATGCGGCCCGCGATTAATCTTTCAATAATAGCTAGTTAAGTCCGAATAGCTCGACGAAAAATTCTGACGCCTAAAAAAGAAAAGATCAACAACTCACTGTGCGTTTCAGTAGCGTACCGTAGTGGGGCGGCACTTTTTAGGGGCGGCAAAATTACCTTTTAGGAGTCGGCAAAGTTTCACAATAAATAATAATATCTTGTAAACATTTGAAACATTCTAATCTATACTTGCATCGGGCCTACGATAGTGCTATCGTCCGGACAGTCCGGGAATCGGCTCGCCGTCCGGGTGAACAAGTAATTTTTTTATTCAAGGAAATCCTGCGCAACCTGTTAACCTTTTTTTTACTTTTTTTGCTTATACGATTCATTCGCGTTCATATACACCCCTAATGTCCAATAGAACTATTTTAAACAGGTCGCTGCACTACCACCGAATTTTTCATTGCTTGTTCTGTGACAAAACGGAATTTTGGTCTTTTAAATTGAAATACCTAAATAAGGGGGCCGAAATTTTCCTCCGTCCCGGGCGGCTGACACCCACGGTACGCCACTGGTGCGTTTAGAGTTAACGCTCCATTACAAATGACCTAAGGACAGCGTAGAATGTTGATCAAATGCGTGATAACGTGAAAAATGTATCTGTAATCTCTATGTACAATTTAGTCTCTACGGGGTGACACCACCTCAAAATCTTCCTAGGACACTCTGGTTCGGCCCGTAAAAAAGTTTTCTTTCCAATTCGGCCCGGGGGCAAAAACTGCTAGCCATCCCTGATCTAGCTTAACGGTTTCAATAGAACCATTCCATCGGAAAAGTTCTGCACTCAGATCAGTTCCAGCAGCGGAACTGGATCTCCACCTCTACTACTATTAAAAACTTATTAAGTAATTTGGTATTAGAGATAAATGTTAGGTGCCATCTCTTATCAAAATTAATAATTATATAAATTTAATATTTATTAAATAATTTTAGAATTATCTGGAAGAAAGAAATTGGCCTTGAGGAGGATTTGAACTCGCAACTCCCGCTTACCATGAGGTTGCGTTGCCATCACTAAGACTGCCAAGTGATTTTTCACTTCCAGATATATTTAATTCAATATAACCATCCATGATGATAATACCAATAATTAAATATTAAATAATATCTAATTATTAACAGTAGCAAAAAATAGCTCGATTAATTACAGCGATTGTTAGTTTTTTATTCATACGTAGGGTTTAGTGATGTTGCTTAGCACCATCTACATTAAATTCGATAAAACATTTCACAATATTAACCTCTTTTCTAAATGATTTTTCTCTTCTTCCTCTATAATTTTTAATTTTTCATCAAAGTTTCTGTTTTCTTTCACAGTCCAAGACATAGTCTCCACTACCTCAAGACAATGTACTAATTTTGTACCATGTTGCCAGGCCTTAGGAGAAAATGTTGACTATTTAGAGACTGTTGAAACTCATACAGCTCACATTAGAAGCATTTCGAGCAAATGTTAACAAAGAGAATTTTAATGAAACAAAAAATTAAAAAAGAAAAACATTAACCCTCAACAAGGATTTATTTCCAGTAAGAAGAGGAAAAAGGATGTTAAAATTACTAAAGCATTTCAAAACACTCCACAGAAGAACAAGAACACGTTGCTTTGAATATCCTAAGTTCAATGAATTCTGAGGGACATTCTGCTTGAAATTCTTAAACACAGTTTTAAGAATTCTATGCAAGAAAGAATGTATGACATATAACAGTTTTTTTAATCCAAAGCTTATAAGAAATCGTATTTTACTATTGTAAATCTTAGTTATTTGCAATTCTGATATTTATGTGAAAACTTTTCTTATTGAGTGATGATAAATGTATATTTGAATTGTAAACTTGTTAATTTATATATAGTAGACCCCTATAACACAGTAGATACTAGGGTTTCTTTCCCGGGATCCCGGGATCCCGTTTTCCCGGGATTCCCGCCGTTTATTCCCTACGAGAAAAATCCCGGGAAAATTTATTTTTCCGGGAAATCTCGCATTTCAATAATAATTTATCATGTCAGGTTTTCTTTCTATTATTTATTATACGAAAAGTTGCATCTTGAAGACTTACCTATGTTTTACAAGTTTCTACTTGTTAGTTCATGTAATATCTATGTATTGTGTTTGCGCACCATTGAACAGCGGAGCACTCACTGAAAGTAAAAATCACTCATCGCACTTTAGTTTATTTTTTATTTTATCTTTAGAAATAAAATGGTATTTTTTTTCGTAATCATTAAAACTCCCAATGAAACGCTTTATTTTACTTTCATCTTATAATGTAGAACATAAATTAATTGAGCCTAACGTGTCTGTATGGGTGAGATTGGCCTACACCTTTAGTTACTTACTAGAAAATAAATTAAATTATTCAAATATATATTTCTGTATGATATTTTTTATTCATATAAAATTCTATTTTACTATCTCATCCCGGAATTTCCCGGGATCCCGGGAAAAGAAATTATTTTTCCCGTAATCCCGCTGGAGGCAAATTTCCCGGGAAATGAGAAACCCTAGTAGATACGTTCCGTGTTATATGAATTCCGTGTTGTACGAGTCACTTAAATACACGAGCCAATCACAGCCCGGCACGTATGCAGTTTACAAACTACGGCTGTTTGAAAGGTTTCCTTCCATAAAATTAATCGATTCTAGATTATTTTGACTCAACATTTCCAAAACACGTATAATTTTTTGGGAATAATCCGTATAAACTATGCTATAAACAAAAAATTGTAGGATTACTTACCGAGTGTACACCGTTCGACGACGCCATTACTTAAGCTTGTTTTCGTCGTGGAGCGGCGCATCAAACGGCGGGCGCGTGTTTTCCGATAAATTATTTTTCTGCGAAAAAATTCGCTAAACTTTGGAGAGTATCATTAATAAAAATATAATTTTTATGGCCGTTGAATAATAAATGTTTTTTAGTAGGTCCAGTGCTCGTTTAAACTCAACTGTTTGTGCAATATCCGCTATTGGTCCAGATTCGACCAATCCTGTCGCGTCACGAGTCGGCGATGACGTTTTACCGTATTATACGAACACGATCGCAATTTTTTCGCCGTGTTATACAAATCTGTCTTATATGAACCCGTGTTATAGGGGTCTACTGTACTTGGAATTTAAAATTATGATATTAAAATTTAATTATTTGTGCTTATTGTTTGATTTGGCATTTTCTTATATATTTAACTGGATTTTTTTGTAGTAATTTGTTTTTTGCTAACATTATTTAACCCTCTCTCTCTCTCTCTCCCTTCCAGTGTGGACAGGCCCTAATAGGATATATAGGACTTTGTGGAAAACTGGTTCCTATTTGGGTGTTAGACAGGTGAAAAAAGCTTGGAAAACTCTTCATGGCTAGCCCGTTGGTCAGGCGCGGCCAATTATCAGTTTTCAGTGGCTTTAAATCGAGAGAACGCACAAATGCCTAAAGATATGAGGATACGATGTCGTCACTAGTGTTGAGAAACTTGTTTTCATAGTCTCATTTTATTAAATGTATTATGTTTCTGAGTAACGCATAATTACATACTGTATTTCTAGTCGCTAGTTCAAGACTCATTTTATGTTGAAAAATATTTCAAAATTATTAATAGCGTTTAGACAAACCAAAAATAAAAAGTAAGAGAAAAAGTGACATTATCGGTATCTATCGCCATCTTTCAGCAGAATATTTTCTTGTTAATTAGCAGGCCCGGGTAAATCTTAGTTCTAAATTATGCCGCTACTGCGAACAGCGCCAGTGGCGGCAACTGGATTCGTCAGTTTCGGGTCGTGGTTACGAGCCTTATCATTTGTTTATCGTACTGTCGACGTTGTCGAACTCGTTATACGTTAAATAAAATGGAATGTAGCGAGTGTAGTTTTAAAATATACCGGTACAATACTGGTGTTTTCTATTCATAATTATAAATGCTTTATTCGAAATTATAAATGAAAATAAAATAAATTTATGAATAGACACCTTGCTTAATGCTTAATGCTTAAAAATGAATTATTGTAAGATTGAGATGGAATTATGAATAAAATAAAACGGGGAGGATTTAAAATTTGATATTTTCCTACCGACAGAAGTGATATTATTAGTAGTAAAAATTTTTCTGTGGAAAACAAAAAGAGAGAAAATTGGCCAGAAATTCCTCCCTACTTCGACTCCACAGCTCAGGTTTGCATTAATTATAAATTCGTTATTCACATGACATACGCAACTATCATATTGTCTGGATAATATTATTTTGAAAAAGATACTAGGGTAGTTAGGGAAAAGATAGGGTTCAAGACTGAAACCTCCTCTCACTCAGCCAATCATAGGTGGAGGGAATGTAATATTTGCTAGGGGGAACTACTCGGCATGTTTTTCTTTAATAACTACAACTTTGCAATTTCTAAACAAATTATAACGTACTACATAATTGCAGTATAATTCCTTGTATGCAGTATTTTTCAACATTAAATAGTAACGTATTTAACATTCTTCCACCCCACAAGGGCAGATATAAAAATATATTGCTTCTAATAAATAAAATGACAAGTGGGTATGGTATGGACATCATCCTATTGTGCCTATCCAGTTCTATCCCCGAGAGAACAACATACTAATATGAGGAATGTCAATGTTGAAAAACTGGTATAATACTATACTACAATGCTATAAGGGTTTGATGTCATTTAGCCTCCATATTCATGATTTCATTTGCATTAATTTCCATTAAAGTCATATTTGAGATCTAATATTAAAACAAGTCGGACAAGGGGGTTGAGTTTCACTGAACGTCCTCCGCCCTTGTCCAACTTGTCTTGACCATTACATTACAATTTATACAGTTTATGTATTTTATTACATTTATTTCAAAATTTCTTGCATATTTCATTCCTACTTATGATATCTATCATTCGTAAAGTGATAAAGGTTTTAAGGGGAGTTGATTTTTGTTGGACGTCCGAGGAGTGAAAAGGATTACAGAAGTTGGGACAAGAGGGGAAGGAGAAGTAAAAATTTCAAGAGAAATGCGGCCATAATTTCTGGACAGCCCCTTATATTACACCACTGCAGTAATTTCTACAACTTATTGATCGAGTTACTTAAAAAATTCAACGCGCTGCAGAATTCAATATTGCCAGTCCAATCATAATTATATAACGGGTCCAACTGCAATAAGATTGACCAACAAAGGCGATGGTTAAAGAATGAGGCTTGATCCGTATTCCTTATACCATTGATAAATTATTAGTGTCCGGAAGGGATTCGAATTTGAATCTTCACGACTAACACTTTACTATGCGGATAATTTTAATTACTTTGGTGTTTATAAGATTAATTTAAAGACAACTAGTAATTCGAAAAGTCATTTAATTTGTTTATTAATAAGCAAATAACGTTGATACATTAATACGGTATAAGTTCGGAACTATTTTCTATATGTGGAATAATAACTTTACGAATTTGAATCGTATGTGGTCTAGAATTTTCTCGTTTATTCTTTTTTGATGAATATTCATATATATTCAAATATTTTTATTGGAAAATTTAAGTATAAACGGACGAAAAACATGTTTCGAATTCGTTGTCAGCTCGTAAAACATAAAACATTGATTCTTCGGTACAATACCTGCTGCTCTAGATTCGCCNCAATATATATATATATATATACATACATTAGGCTATAATTAAAATAGACTTAATGTTATACAAGCTAAATTAAATTTTGATTACTGTAATTTTTTCACTAAAAGTACCTGAATTGTTTAAAGAAGAGAAATAAATATAACAGAAATTACAGTAAAAACTGTATAAACCGAATATTTTTTCCGTTTTATTCAGGTTCCGTTTTGGATAGGTGTTTATATTATGTTCTTGGATCAGCTACTGAGCTATCTTTAGTACACGATTCGTGTAATAAAATAAGCAAGATACTAAATATAAAAGTTTAATTGCTTTAAAATAACTACTTAAACTTACAACTAATGTAACGAAATTAAAAAGTAACGATAATGATATTAAAATATAAACATATTAGGCGCGTGTAAATGTCAAGCAGCTAAAGGACTTAATGATACACAGTAGTTCGTTTCATCTATCATTGGTTTCTTACGACATCTAGACACATACAGTACATTACTGTGTATTAGAATAATAACGTTTATGTTAGCAATAGGAGACGATCGCCTCTGTGACCATTTGGATAAGTCTTTATGTCAGATCTGTTCGCTCATTAAATTTCTAGAAAACGCAAAGTAATACTGCAGGACGACACTACACTTCACATATAAGTCAAAACAAACGAACCACACACAAAGCGATAATTCGTAAGTTCTTATTCTTTTTAAGTACAGTAATTTAAATAAATATATTATTATTTCTTTTTAATAGAATGTCCCGATAATGAACATTTTGATATTTGTACACGTCATTGTCAGAAAAACTGTAAAAATAAAGATGAAGTAGTTCCTTGTGCTATGATATGTATGCCTGGATGCATCTGCAACTCAGGTTATGTCCGAGAAGTCGATGAAAATTCCTCATGCATCCCTGTTGAGGATTGTAATAATTGAATTATTTTTTCAATTAATTTTGAATTTTGCTTTGTTGTAGAGATGAAAAATCTTGTAATAACCTATAGAATAGAATTAAATGTCCGCTATACCCCATAATCATGGAGCAAGATAATGTTCTTTAATGCTGTTCGGTACACTTAAAATAAACTGTTATGAAAAGTATCTTTTGTCGTATGAATTTATTCTTTTTTTTTACATCTGTAATTAGAATATATACAATTTATTTTAAATTAATATATAAGAATAAAATAATATAAAGAACATTTAAATTGGGATAAAAATAATAATAATTTTAGCAATAAAATAATAAATGAAAGGAATGATATAAAAAGATCTTATAATGATCTTCTTCGCGTGAAACAGAATATAAAACAATAGCAATATCAAATATTGGACAGTTGCGTAAGCCTTCAAAAGAATACATTGAAATTATTATAACTTAGGTTAATAGTAAATGATATAATTTATGCGAGTAGTTTGGATGGTGAAATGTATCAAGTCAAAGACGAACTTTTCTTTGTAAATGTAATATCTAGCGAAACGTTTGATAATTAAATATGATGCTCTGAAAATAATGTTTATAGTAACTTTAGAATAAATTTAAAATACTATTTTATAATAAAGCTGGCCTAAAGAATAAAACTAACATTATAGTTCTGTAATTGTTGGTTGAAACGTGTGTAGACAGTATGCTTTTTGTGGTCAAGAGGAGGTACCATTATTGGTCTTAATACAGATATTAGTTAAAATCTATACTGTATCAATCTACAGTTATAAGAATGATATTAATAGATTTAACGGACATTTAAAATGTCCTCATAGTTGTGGACTATATTCTTCCTCATAATAAGTATAATAATTTTTTCATAGAAATACTGGAGATTTTAGGCGAATATATATAGGGTATTCCGCCAATCACCGTCTTGAGGTAAGGAATTATTCGTACGGACAGACACGAAATTTGACAAATTCACAGAGGTTGTCAATAGTGCGCAATTTACATCCAGCACTATTAAATGGGCCCTTATTACATTTTTTGATTACTCATCGCAATTAATGGAAAATGGCAAAGCTTAATCCAAATCGATCGAACAGATTTTGAGAACGAATACAATTCTGTAAGCAACATAGAAGAGACTTCGCTAACGCTCCACCTCCATAACGTTTTTCTATGTAGAAACTTGAATGTTACACTGTATTACTCTAAAAGTTTAATTGAAATATGAGTTCACATGAGCCATTCGAGTCGTTAAACATGCTAAATTTTATACTCTGTAATGAAATCTCGGCCGATGAAGAATTTAAAACGTAGTAGCTAAATTTAAATCTAATAACAGTGCCGGATTAACCAACAGACAAATCAGACAAATGTCCCGCTTTCAGTAAAAATAAGTTTTTCGTTATACCAGAAAATCATTTATTATACAATTATTATTGTTTTCTCTATTATTAATAAAAATTTTAAGTGAACATTATTTAAGATTTCTTTAGAAGCACTTATTAAAATCAGGCTCCAATTTAAATATTGTCTAGGGCCAGCTAGAGTGTCGCATTAATCCGGCACTGTAATAAGACACCTTTATAGATCGATTAGAGCAGAATGTTTTAGACATGTTTAATAAAATTGCAAATTTTCCAAATAGCTGGATTGAAATTCTGATACTGTATTTACCCATTTATAAACGAGATGTTGTTTCTGACCCAAAAAATTATTGTCCCAATTTCACCAGTTTTAGTATTTGGTAAATTATTTACAGCTATTTTGAATTCTCGTTTAATTTTCCGCATTAACGCAATGAAAATATTACATCAAGAAAAAGCAGATTTTAGAGAGGGATGTCCTTATTTACAAGGACTTCAGAAACACAAGAGACACGTGTTTACTAGAGACTGCTCTCTGGTAAACATTAGTTCTAAATTATGCCAATCGCGGCAACTGAATTTGTTACGGGTTTCGGGTCGTGGTTACAAGTTTTATCGTTTGTTTATCGTGCTTTCGAAGTTGTTGAACTCGTTATACGTTAAATAAAATGGAATGTAGTGAGTGTGGTTTAAAATATACCGGTCCAATATTCGAAATTATTAGTTAAAAGTGAAAATAAAATAAATTTATGAATAGACACCTTGCTTAATTAATGCTTAATGCTTAAAAATGAATTATTGTAAGATTGAGATGGAATTATGAATAAAATAAAACGGGGAGGATTTAAAATTTGATATTTTCCTACCGACAGAAGTGATATTATTAGTAGTAAAAATTTTTCTGTGGAAAACAAAAAGAGAGAAAATTGGCCAGAAATTCCTCCCTACTTCGACTCCACAGCTCAGGGTTGCATTAATTATAAATTCGTTATTCACATGACATACGCAACTATCACATTGTCTGGATAATATTATTTTGGAAAAGATACTAGGGTAGTTAGGGAAAAGACAGGGTTCAAGACTAAAACCTCCTCTCACTCAGCCAATCATAGGTGGAGGGGATGTAATATTTGCTAGGGGGAACTACTCGGCATGTTTTTCTTTAATAACTACAACTTTGCAATTTCTAAACAAATTATAACGTACTACATAATTGCAGTATAATTCCTTGTATGTAGTATTTTTCAACATTAAATAGTAAAGTATTTAACATTCTTCCACCCCACAAGGACAGATATAAAAATATATTGCTTCTAATAAATAAAATGACAAGTGGGTATGGTATGGACATCATTCTATTGTGCCTATGCAGTTCTATCCCTGAGAGAACAATATACTAATATGAGGAATGTCAATGTTGAAAAACTGGTATAATACTATACTACAATGTTATAAAAGGGTTTGATGTCGTTTAGCCTCCATATTCATGGTTTCATTTGCATTAATTTCCATTAAAGTAATATTTGAGATCTAATATTAAAACAAGTCGGACAAGAGGGTTGAGTTTCACTGAACGTCCTCCGCCCTTGTCCAACTTGTCTTGACCATTACATTACATTTTATACAGTTTATGTATTTTATTACATTTATTTCAAAATTTCTTGCATATTTCATTCCTACTTATGGTATCTATTATTCGTAAAGTGATAAAGGTTTTAAGGGGAGTTGATTTTTGTTGGACGTCCGAGGAGTGAAAAGGATTACAGAAATTGGGACAAGAGGGGAAGGAGAAGTAAAAATTTCAAGAGAAATGCGGCCATAATTTCTGGACAGCCCCTTATATTACACCACTGCAGTAATTTCTACAACTTATTGATCGAGTTACTTAAAAAATTCAACGCGCTGCAGAATTCAATATTGCCAGTCCAATCATAATTATATAACGGGTCCAACTGCAATAAGATTGACCAACAAAGGCGATGGTTAAAGAATGAGGCTTGATCCGTATTCCTTATACCATTGATAAATTATTAGTGTCCGGAAGGGATTCGAATTTGAATCTTCACGACTAACACTTTACTATGCGGATAATTTTAATTACTTTGGTGTTTATAAGATTAATTTAAAGACAACTAGTAATTCGAAAAGTCATTTAATTTGTTTATTAATAAGCAAATAACGTTGATACATTAATACGGTATAAGTTCGGAACTATTTTCTATATGTGGAATAATAACTTTACGAATTTGAATCGTATGTGGTCTAGAATTTTCTCGTTTATTCTTTTTTGATGAATATTCATATATATTCAAATATTTTTATTGGAAAATTTAAGTATAAACGGACGAAAAACATGTTTCGAATTCGTTGTCAGCTCGTAAAACATAAAACATTGATTCTTCGGTACAATACCTGCTGCTCTAGATTCGAATCTTATCTGGATCCTCATTTTGCATTCCTCATTTCATAACTCGAGTGATCTTGTAATAAATTTGGCCCGTTCATACAGTTTTTTTTTTTTAACTTTTTTCACCCCGTGAACATTAAGATAATCTTTGTCTTTTCTAGCAAACCCATTATGGGTTTGGCCAGACCCAAGATGGAGCGGTCGGGTGCCGAGAGACGGGTCAGGCATATCCGGACAGACCATCTTCGCGAAAAATTCCTAGGGTTTTTCGACCCGTCCGGATTCCATTCCTGTCTCCAGAACGGTAGGCTGCCGTGTTAACGCTCGGCCATCCGGTCGTCGGACATATAGATAATAATATGTCAAATGCAACGAATGAATGACAAAGAAATAAATTTTTGGATGTGATTCAAAAATGCATTTGTGGATCACATCCACAGTGTAAACTATCCGAAACGAATGAATGCAAGCAGATTGTCACAATGAATAGAGTGACGTCAGATCTGTATCTATAAAATCTCAATAATATCGTCAACGCTTTATCATTTGATTTAAAAAAAATTACGTAATAAAGATATGTAGGGATGATGTATTAATTAAAATTAATAATTATTTTAAATAAATTAATCGTAATTATTATTAATAAATTAAATTTAAAAAAAACAGATAAACTTTCAAACATACTCGACGTTTAGAATATGAAATTTAAATTAATTTTTAAATAATAATACAATATATTTTAAAAATATTTTCGTATTAATTGAATAAATTAATTACAATATATATAAACATTTTTAAATTACGTATAAATTAATTACGTTGAGAAAAGATTTGTAATTGCATATAATTTTTGATTAAATTATTAAAGTATAATTATTACAGAAATATTACTTTAAAGCTAATTAATAATAATATACGTAATTAATCAACACAAAGTTTAAAATATTTGTTTTTAAATTGTTTGTAGTTATTATATTTATTAATTTATCCCGAAAGATGTCGGTAGAATCTGTTGTTGTTTGGTGGTCATGTGACTAGTTGTAGTTTATTTTTCGTCGATTAGCGACTTCTTTAATTTGATTATGGCTAAGTACTGTTACGACTTCGATTACTCGACGTTATCTACGTCCATAACTCGCAGTGAACTTCCGGCAGATTTATCGATTAATTTTGAAAATAGTTCAGTCGAGACTCTGGAATCTTGTGCAGAGGAGCAGGATTCGATGGATGCTCCTCTCATCTCTGTACCACGTGACAGACATTACTTTGTTTTCTCGACGTTTTTTCTTCTAGGAATATGCTCCTTATTACCTTGGAACTTCTTTATAACTGCCAACGATTACTGGATGTATAAATTTAGGAATGTGAGCAGCAACACGAGTTATGATCCAAATCACAAGAATTTCTTGCAAACTGCCTTCACCAGTTACTTAGCAATTGCTAATAATGTTCCTTTTATCTTTATATTGTTTCTGAATCCGTTCTTCTGTTACAAGATACCCGAGAAAATAAGGAACGGCGGATCGCTGGTCGGCACCTCCCTCGTCTTTTGCGTGATTACTGCGTTTATTAAAATTCCGACCGAAGCCTGGCAGAGTACGTTCTTCGCCATTACCATGTTCTTGGTTTGTTTGATTAGCGTAATGAGCGGAGTCTTTCAGGGAGGAGTGGCGGCCCTGGCTGCGATATTTCCTGCCAAGTACATGTACGCCGTCATGACGGGACAGGCCGTGGCGGGTATAATTTCTTCTCTCTCCGAAATATTATCCCTGTTAAATGACGGTCGTCCCACCGACAGTGCTCTTGGATATTTCATGTGTGCTATCCTGATTATTGTTTGTGCTAAGGCCTGTTATTTTATCATGCACAAAACTGCATTTTTCCGGTATCACATCATCAAGGTGGAGAGTTTTTCGGAGAAGCCGGGAATACCGAAACTTGCCACGGTAAATATTAAATTGATAATTTCCATATTTAAGAAGATTTGGATAGAATGCATGACTTCCATGCTGATATATTGGGTGACGCTAAGCATTTTTCCTGCCATTTGCGTACTGGTATTGTCAAAAAATTATAAAAGTGGCGATCCGTGGGACCAGATTTACTTTTTACCCGTCTGTTGTTTCCTCCTGTTCAACGTTTCGGATTTTGTAGGAAGAACTATTTGTAAATGGATTTCCGTTTCGTCACGCTGGTTATTACTGTCGTTATCCGTTATACGTATCGTGTATATACCACTATTTATGATGTGTAATACTCGTCCGAGGTCCGTTCTACCCGCCATCTTCGGAGACGTCGAATACATTGTACTGATAGTTACTTTGGGAATCACAAATGGTGCCATATGCACGTTAGCAATGATGGTGGGACCAAAAAGGGTTGCAAGCAATTTTAAAGAGATTGCCGGCTTTATTCTAGTTGCATTTCTTGGAGCTGGACTAACTTTGGGATCAGTCTTTTCGTACATAATAATAGAATTGTTTTTCTTGAAAATTTAGAAGCCAAAGTGTTAAAAATGTAAAATTGTTTTAGGAATACTAGTATAAAATATTGAGAAAACACATAGCAGAATTAGAATTGGTTGAAAATTAGACATTTTATAAAGTCACTGACTCAAAGAATTTAAATTCAAGTGAGCTTGACATGAAATACAGTTCATAATTTTATTATGCCCACATCATTGGGTTCCATTACTTGATGACAATTACTAAATGCAAAATTTTTTTATTAACAAATATTTTTAAAGTAATTTTTAACAGTATAATACACAGATAACAGAACCATTAATATTGTAGTCCATATATATCAGAATACAACTGTATATATTCATAGTGGCCAGATTGTGGTTTCGGGCTACATGCTGCTCTTCTCAACCCTTACTGTAGTTGCTCCTGTATATGTATAGAATTTCTTTTTATAAACTTGGTACACATTACTTATACATACATAATATTTTTGTAAGTTTGCTGATTATTATGTAGTGTGATATAAAGGCAGATTGTAAGTGTAACTTGCAAGTTTACCTCAAACAGAAACTGAAGGCTGTGGATGCATTTGTTAAACAAATGTTTACCTACTTGTTCATGAAGTAACAGTGACATTTACTTATAGAACAGTGATAACTATATTTTAACTGTATATAATATAAAATACCATTCTGCAACAATGATATTCTTATAGTATAATCATTGCAAAACAGAAAATATAGACAGGAGAACACTTCTATTTACAAATCAAAGCTGTCAATACTAATTTCATACTGTTCAAATTCTGATGTACACTTCTTATCAATTTTTTTGATAGATTCATCAATGACATATGTGAAAAACTATTTTATAAAATTCCTTATGATATGCAGAAATATCAAGATTTTACAAAATCAATTTGTATCCATGTATTTACTTACTATTGTATTTTAACTCAAGGATATTTTGCTTAATTTAAATCTTACAAGAGAGTAAATTTTACAAAAAAATATTCATTTTAGATCACTTTTTATTGTATATATATTGCCAGAGTACAAATTTGAGAAAGAAGAAACAGAAGATACTGTGGTTTGATCTAATTATGAGAAAATGTGATAAATTAGACCAATAATTATCTTACACTTTGATCTCAATTGTAAAGAGACCAATTTCAAATCCAATTTAGACATTTATAATTGTATCATAAATTTTTGAATGATTCTGTAAATAAATTGTTTTTTAAGTTATTGTTTTTGCATTTTACCTTGTTAATGTTGTCATAAAGTAAAATTTTAGATAAATTCCATCAATAAAAACTAGTTTGATTCATTTCTCTCCCTTCCTTCAATTAATAATCTAATTAATAACCGTCTTAATTCTAATTTACAAATTCTTAGTATTAAAAACTTTAGATTTTTGATGCAACATTAACATGCTATAAACCATGTAGAAGTAAACAAGTGCTGGCATATGCAAGAGATGAATTAATATTTGTTTTGTGTATAATTTAAGTCCACATCAGATATAAACCTGGACCTCCTGTGACTAGTGATGATACAGGGTTGATCCTATCTTCTATCTTCAATTACATGATGCTTTTATATTTACATTGCTGAAAATTGCAACAGTAGAATATATTGCATTGATCCAATTTCTACCCTGAAATTATGTTATTAAACGTCAGCAGAATAAGTTTGCCGTTGCCTAAAGAGAAAATCATTGGCTATAATGGAAATATAGATAGATGCCACTTAATGATGGAGATGTGTTCCAAGAAATGTCATTAAGCAAACATCAAGTGTACTTAGACAAACCTCATATGGTACAGCTACTACTAATATAGGCTATAAGTAAAATATATATGTATTTAAACATAGAAGAGGTACTGGTGGCTACAAAATTTTCAGTTCCATTATAATCTTATGACCCTTGTGTGATCTGTCATTACATGGTGCATAATGTATTATATATAAAACTCATTTTATTTTAAACATTAGAAAGTTGCCAAAATAATCAATATGTTTTAACAATTTCCAAAAATAGCTTTATTTTCATTCAAATACTTTTGTACAATTTTACAAAGTAAATACAATATCAAAAAAATGAAAAACAATAATCCAAAGTAAATGATTCTTTATGAGGTTAATACAAAATAATACTGTTTTTGGAAATTTTTATCCAAGTTAATCAATACAATACAAAAGTAATATATCAAGCTTAAAAAAAATCACTTTTAAATTTTAAAAACGACAGAATATTTATATTAACAGCTAGTATATTCTATATAATATATAAATATATACAAACTCCGGAGGTAGATAATTTGGGTTTAGTCGCATAAAATTGTCGTTTATGTCAAAATATATCACAATACAAATACTACAATAGAAAATATGAGAATGAAATTACTACATATAGTTACTGTTCAGATCATTCATTTAGAGTGGTGGTGCCTTGAGTTTTTGATTGGCAGGCTATTTATACAGTATCGTATATATTCCATACATCATTTATGAATATGTTCATGGGCTAGATTAATGTGTGCCGCAGGCCAGATTTGGTTTAGGACCCATAGTTTGGGCACCACCAGTTTAGAATATATGCCATATTTATTCTAATAAACAGCATGATCTTAATAGTAAGCACCCTCTAATAAACAGCTGCAAGCTGGGAAAACTAATAAATGGTACCCTCTAATAGAACCCGCACAGTATATTAAACTGAAAAATTGCACATTCGACAATTAATATCATGCCAAAATAATTAGACCACCCTTTCAAAAATATTGATTTTGTAGTTTTGATTGCATATAACTATTTTCAATTATGTTTTACAAATGTCCTGTTTTTTTTTCTTAAAATTCAGTATCTATTTAACAGAAAAAAATTGCAGGATAGAATTTTAACATGTTTAAACATTAGAAAAAAATTAAATCATTTACTTGTATGAAACAAAAATTTTAGACTGGCAAAATTCATTGACAAAAGTATTAGACCATATGAAATACAGCCAAAAAGATTTTACACAAAAACTTCATAATTATTAATAGAATAAATCTGAAATGTTCTAACATGTTCAGGAGCACTAATGAAACCAAAAGTAAACCATTCAATCACATAAACTGTAAGTATACAATAGCATCATAGCACATAAGGAACTGGGAAATACAGTAATACCCCGAACTTACGCGGTAGGTGGGACCAAGCAATAACCGCGTAAGTCGGGGTATAATTTCACATATAAATACATACAAATAATGTTTAATTGGGGCTGGAGACTAAAAAAACAATAATTTAGAAAAAAAAAGTTTAATAAAATCTTAGATAATATAGCCCTATATGTATAACAAATTATATTATTATACAATTTTTCAGATTTACTTGATTATCACACCATAATTTTAACACTGTTTCCATCTCGGCGATAACACTGTGACGTTTACAAATGATGCTTGAATTTAAAGATTGAGCATTTTTCGCAGCTTCAAGAGTTTTATCTTTACCTTTTATAATTGTTCTGACTGTCGATTCCGGTAGATCAAACTTCTTTGACAATTCACAAATTTTCATTTTTGTATCGAAGTTAATAATGTTAACTTTACATTCCAAAGATAAAGTTTTTTCTTGTTTGATGCAGAATAATCAGTTCTACTTCGTTTGGATGACATAGTAGAGTCTCTCGAGTCTCAGTAGATATAACAAACACAGAAATAAATAACACAAAATAAATTGTAGTTATATGTCGATTCCGCGCGACACATGTCGGAACATGTAAGCCGAACAATATTGTGGGGGGAGTGAGTAATCGAGAGTTGCGTGGCGCTCAAACAAAAGAGGAATCGACGAGATTTGAAAATCACGTAACTCCGGGTTCGCATAAGTCGGGATAGCTTAAATCGAGGTATTACTGTAATTTAGAACTTCAAATAATATCATTATTCAACGAAAACATGTCTCAGAGAAGAATTGCAACACTACTAAATGTAAGTAAAACTGGAGTTCAAAATATTAGAAAATTTAAGTTATCTGGATATGTCAAAAACATTGTTCTGACAACCTAGAAAATCATCAAAATTAGAAGACAAAACTCTTCAGAATATTTGTAAAAAAAGTGGAGAAATTTGGAGTCCAAGTGTCTTCAAGAACAGTTATTAAATGTTTGGCTTATATGGGTTACCATTCCAAAAAAGTAAAAACTAAACCAATGATTACACCCAAACCGATGAAACTGGGCCAAAAAATATAAAGACCAAAATCCCGACGACTGGAAGAAGGTAGTTTTCTCAGATGAATGTCTGATTTGTTTGGGATGTCATGACAATGTCGGAAGAAAATTGGGGAGGCAACCGGAAGAAATGTTTAACAAAGCATGCCTAAAGTAAAAATGTGAAATTTCCACTCAGCGTAATGATTTGGGATTGTACGTCTGCAAGTGGAAACGACAAAGTTTACATTTTCAATGGTAATGTAAACAGTGATGTACATAAAGATACTTTAAATTATTTTTCTATTCCATCTATTAAGAAAATATTTGGAGACAGTGAATATTTTTTCAAAATGACAATGTTTCTTGCCACTGAAGTTGTTATAAAACAATATCAGGATTATAGATTGGCCACCAAAGTCCTGACATGAATCCAATTGAAAATTTATGGTATTTAGTGAAGAAAAAATATCTGAAACAAAACTGTCCAACAAGGAGGAATTGATATTGAATATTAACATATGTTGGAAATGAAATTATACCAAATGAGTGTCAATATCTTGTAGATCAAATGCCAAAATAAATTGCAGCTTTAATAAAAGCCATAGGTGGTCCTACAAGAATTTAAAAAACTGTGGTCTAATATTTTTGTTCGGGAATTTTGCCAATCTAAAATTTTTGTCTCATACATGAAAAATAATTTAATTTTTTTCTGATGTCAAAACACATTAAAATTCTATTGTGTGAATTTTTTCTGTTAAATAAATATTGAATTTTGAGGAAAAAAATAAAGGAAAATTGTAAAACAACTGAAAAAAGTTATATGTAATCAAAACAACAAAATCAATATTTTTGAAGGATGATCTAATACTTTGACAGTGAGTTGTATTCTGTGTTGTTGTTTAAGTAATAATAAGGTGAAAAAAGTTACCTTCGATTAATAATTGTACCCAATTCCCAAAGAACAGAAATAATAGATGCCCTCTAATAAACAGAACAGTTCTTAAACTGTTTGCTGTTTATTAGAATAAATATGATAGGTGTATTTTTCTATAGTTCTACTCAAGCTATACATAATTAAACTTTGCTCAAGTAAAACTCAAGTTACATTTAATTGCACAATTTGGGATTGAATTACATGCTTGCAAAAATTGAATTTTGATCCATATATAAAATGGAGAAAGGTCAGTTGGAGAGGATGAAAACAAAAGAAAGGAATGAAGACAATTGATAAAAAAAGTGACCCTACATAAAGCACAAACAAAGCTAAAGACAGAAGTATAAAAAGGAGAAAGATACACTTCTATAATAAAAAATAACATTATGCAAGAGAACTAAAACAGGTGTAAAATGATTACCAAGCAGCATACAAAGCATAATGCCAGTGGAAGTGCTAATCTTTCTTGTATTTGGTCAGTGACGAGGATGCGATGTAACAATATTAATGTATAGAAGAATTTAAATTTATTTAAACAAAGCTCCTGCACAAATCCCCATAATTAAAATTTTTTATGATATTTTAATTGTTTATTAAAAATTTCAAGCACCTAGCTAAGTTGAACAAACCATAGTAAACTATTCAAAAGATGGTCCCATATATGAAGTACTTATGTAAAAGTGATTATAGTGTAACTAAGTTTTTGTAACAGCAACAAATACTTATGTAGACAAAACTTTTGCAACATTTTAAGACAAATTTTGCTTATATGACATTGTTGCCACATATAAAATAAGCAATATTGAACACATAAACCAAAAGAATGATATAATTATATTAAGCGTATCCGATACTATAAAACCGATAAGAAAATGCAAAAAATTGGGATAGGAATTTATCTTCTCATGCAATAATCCTTTACGATTATTACACAAAATAATATTTGACACTAATATATTAATATACTTGTTCTGCAAATAATAAATTATGACAAAGAACACAGAAAGCATCTCGCAACTTGAATGACTAATAACACTAGAACATAACTACTTGACTAAGGTTAATTATAAGTAAATTTTGATTAGTGTTTGATAAAATTGTGACATCTTAATACTCTTCTACATAAATACAATAATACAATAATCATATAACAGAAATTATTGTTACAAATGAAAATTAAACATTTCAAATAAGGCACTTTATAAAACATTCCATCACAGAGAATAGCTTGGTAAAATTAATACATAATTTCTCTAATAAATAAAATTAATTTGAAAAAATATTGTGATTATCAAAATAAATGCAATTCTAACATTGTAACAACTGACTAAATTCTCAGTTATTTAATTTAAAATGTTACAAGAAACCTTCTACAAAAGAAGAAACTGTATCTAAAAAATTTATTTCTATAATTCAGCAATCTTTATTTGCAAAGAAAAACTAATAAAATTACTCTATTGCCAATGTTTTCAAGCTTTTTGGCTCACCTTCATAAGTCTGCTTCACAGAAATCCACTTTATTACACTGAAAATAAGAACAGTTGTTTGTCAACAGTGAATATAGTGAAGTATAGTTAATGAAACTTATGTATTAATAGTATTGTTACTTTCCCAGCTGTTATGTATACATAACAAGAGAAAGTATTGGAATTGTGTCAAATTTGACCCTCTGGAGTTTTTGCAAATCTCCATGTTTTACGACCTCCTAAACCCAAAACAGTCAAAGGAACAAAAAAAATTCCATGAATATGTATGTGTGTGTGCTGGCATCTGTTTCATTTAATATCTCAGGATGGGACAATGACAAAAAAACAAAATTTGGCACAATAGTTTGTGTATTAGGAGGATTGATGCCATTTTGGTGGTTAAAGGTAAAGGAGTGAGGAGATAAAGAGATGTCGTGTTATATCTCGAGAGGGGTGGACTTAATGAAGATGTTATTCATTATTAGCATTTAAAATTTTTTATGAAACTCATCACTACCCTCAAAATTAAGCCTTTTGCCATTTTATAATAATTAAAAGTATAAAAAGTTTTTTATAACAGAATCTCTTAACAGATGGTGCCATACAATTTTATTGGGCTGCAATTTGAAAAAATGGTAGACCTATGAATTCCTACTGTCATCTGTCTGTCTTTCCTTAATCTCTAGAACAGAGTTAAGTAGATGAAAGTCAAGACTAAATAACGAAAGCTTAGGAGCAGGAAGCCAAGATTAACTGTATAAAAACTTCTGGTGCAAACTGGAAATCATGTTATTTCAATTGAAAATTTTTTTCCTGAATGGAGTTGGATAGATAACCAGCACAACTCTATTGCTAACAGGAAAAGTATGATGTACAGGGGAAAGACACTACTAAAAAATTGAAAACATTGTGACAATGTCACAATAAATAACTGCTCATTTATTATAATAAAAAATAACTTTTATAATATATTTTTAAACAGTCAAAAAACTTGCACAACTCATTGCTGGATTTTTTCAGAAGACACACTTGACAGAAGGTACTCTTTCATATAGAGATATGTATTTCGGATTTCTCTATATGAGAATATAGAGATTCTATATTCTCATATATCTATAAGAGATTTTGCCCCTCTTCAGTCCAGAATGGGGACTGAAGAAGGGCCAAAAATGCATATCCCTACATAAAAGAGTACTTCTTGTGTGTGGTCTCTACCATGTGAATGTCAATAATCATTTATTAAACAACAAAGCATCATCAAGAAACGACCAATGCTATCAATGCTTATTGGCAACACTGCTTTTAGTAGTAAGAAAACTTTAAAGGCAAGTTGAGAGATGATGTCATATCAAAAGGATGATAAAAATTCAAATATGTTAATGATATAAAACAGGATCTCTATCAATCTTCATTCTTCACATTTAAAAAAAAAATCAAGTTTGTAAAGTTATATAAAAATATTTGATATGAATTTAATTACAATATTAATATACAGTAGAGAGTCGTTTATCCGAAAGTTGGTTATCCGAAAGAATTCCAGTCGGCCTAAAGTATAATTTTTATTTGTTTTTATATTTTTCAATGTATATATTTCGTTTGTAAAACATAAAGAAATCATTTTTAACGATACAATAGCCACAATTATTATTTTAAAAAGTTTACGTTAGGCTTAACATCGACGAAAACGCAATGTGAAGCGACACACAACAGAGAAAAATTTCAACACGGGATAGATTAATATATTTTTTCGTACATAATCGGTTATCCGAAAAATAAGTTATCCGAACAACCCCAGTCCCCAATTGATTCGGATAAACGACGCTCTACTGTATT